>NC_029790.2:2412571-2425701 GCF_000816755.2 Arachis ipaensis | reverse complement strand
AATTACAATTTATCATTGATTATCTTTTTAAAATATGTTTTAATTTTTAAAATACAATACATATACAGTCTGGACTTTTTCTATTATTATTATTATTATTTTCCACACAATCGCACGAAACAAATTCGCACCAAATATTTAATATACCTTCCCTTTAGCCCCCAATAAGAATTGAAAAATTAGGGCACAAATTAGGATGTTTCCTTACTAAAAATGATCATTGATGTAAAATTAACAAAGTTAAAAGAATCATACAAAATCAACTCAAATTTAAATAATTTATATAATGATAATTTTATTTATTGTTATAAATAATGAATTAAATAAATTATTTTTAATTTTTATTTAAAATTAAATAAAAATAAAATCGGAGATACTATTTTATTTGAAACAGATGTCATACTCAAATATAAATAGTGATCTTAGGATTTTGATTCCAACATATCAAAATTGCTTCTGTAACTCTTTTTTCATAAGAGTTACGATTCAGTCCCATCAAAAAGTTTTGATTGAGGAAGATCAAAGAATTACAAGAACCAAATTCTCTTGTTGTCGAATTAAAGTATGTATTCAACTTTTTTTTTTCAATGATTTAATATGGATGAAATTGAGAATTCTTAAAATTCCAAACATAGTTCCTTAGTAAAAAATATTTACCTAAATTGACAAAAGGTTTTTAACATGAATTTTTTTTTTTAGTAATTTTAACATGAAATATGGTAATTTCAATCACAGTTGTTAGAAGGATAGAACTAACCTGTTGGACTGGAAAATTGAAAAACCAGTTACTAAGCCGATTAAATTTAGGTATCTGACTGGACAAAAAAAACGGTAGAAACTGATTTGAACCGGCCGGTTTGGATTCGTTAAAAAAATCACCCCCGCGCCAAAAAGAGATTTTGGAAGTTTTAAAAAGAAAAAAAAAATAAATAAAAAACCTAATTGCTGGAAGGCCCCCTAACTCTCTCAAACTCACAAGCCTCCATACCAAAGGCCCTCTCTCAGTCTCACACTCACAAGAAAACTACCGGCCACCCCAACTGCACGGTTGCTGCCACGTTTTGCCGGCTCCTCTGCCTCGTCTCCCCGGCTCTCACCACGTCTCCGTCAATGCCACGTCGCCCTCCGTCAGTGGCTCGCCTGGTCTGCGTCATCGCCCTCTGTCTGTGGTTCACCTGGTCTGCGTCTCTCGTCCTCGTCGTCGCGCCCTCGTCCGGGCGTAGCTCACCGTCGCTGCTGCCTCGCCCTCGCTAGTCTCTGCTTCGCTTTGCTTGGACAGCTTGGTTCCTCTCTTCTTTGCCCGCGTTCTGCATCAGATTCAGCCGGTCAGGTATGTTTTTTTATTTTAGTTGTTCAAAAATGTTGTTGGTTACCTATACTTTTCCTTATACTTATTGATTATAAATTATTGATTTTTGGCAGTGTAATATATAGGTTTAATGGTGGATTGCTGTTTTTTCTTTTACTGATTTGGTGTTTATTATTGTTTTTGTTGCTGTGCTATGTTGTTGGGTTGCTGTGAATTTATAATTTATATTGTTGGATAGGGATAGGTTGATTAGGTTATGTGAATTTAGGATAATTGCTGATTTATATTGTTGCTGTTTCATATTGTTTTAGGATGGTTTCGTCAAATACATCATTAGAAACACCATTGGATATAGTTCATAGATTGTTATTCTTATTGTGTCAAATTAAGATGCTATTGTATTAGTATTGATTAATTTTATGTCTTTTTATTAGTTATTTTTAGATTTTGAGACCTGATTTTCTTAAAATATTAGTAAAGATATGTATTTTATATTTTGATTCTAGGTTTTTGATTATTTTATATTGTTTATTTAGGTGGAACCAATTCTAGCGGTTCAACTAGTGATTCATTAGTTGAACCAATATGCTGCTCTGCTTTCTCTTTTTTGCTACTTAGCTTTTAGCTGATAATGATGTGCGGTTGCTTCTGCTTAGCTGAATCCTTGCAGTGCATTATTGAATTGTAGCTGCTATAAGTGTTGTGGTTGCTTCTAATTTAGTTATCTATTGTTGCTGCTGCTGCTGATAGTTTTTATTTATACCAATTCCTATGAATCTGAACTTGTTCTAAAGGTTAAACTATGTATGCTTGTTAAAGAAAA
Organism: Arachis ipaensis; assembly: GCF_000816755.2. Classification (NCBI taxonomy): domain Eukaryota; kingdom Viridiplantae; phylum Streptophyta; class Magnoliopsida; order Fabales; family Fabaceae; genus Arachis; species Arachis ipaensis. The sequence goes on along the minus strand of NC_029790.2, from coordinate 2,423,569 downwards.
TTGGATTAGGCATTGATAATAGAGCCAAGAAGTAGTATATTTGGAACATTAGGCAAGAAAAGAAACAAAAAATCATTGGATTATTTTGCATTAGCTTATTTTCAGCACAAGATTTTGTATTGTATGATTATCATTGAAGCACGTTTTCTGTTGTAAAGCCAAAAATTGAGGTTGTACAAAATTTTGATTCATTCTATAGATGGTATTATGGCAATTGAGTATGATCAAGTTTTGCTGTTAGATTGTTGTATTAGAACTAATACTACATACCAGAATATCTTTAACTTGCAGTCTGCAATTTGATATTTATTTCTTCTTGCCAGGTTTGATGTCTAGTGTCTAGTCCAGTTTTCGGAAGCTTGATTTCCCTAACCAGTTACTCTAAATACCTGGTGCTTTGTCTCTCTCTCTCTCTGCCACAGTTTTTGTTGTCAGAACAAAACGGAGTTTTGTTGTTGGTGTTGCTCAATATTAATCTTCGATGTCGCTTGGCTTCAAGTTCCCCATCACCAAGTTCACTCACAGCTTCAAGTTCAAATTCAAGTTTGCTTCAACTGCTGCACTTGCACACTTCAATGTTTCACACACCGATTTCAGTGAAAGCGAGGATTCTTCTTCGTCATCATCTTATTGTAGCAGCAATAATATCACCAACGACAACATGAAAGAAGAAAGTTTTCACATTGTGAAAAGTTTGCATAACGATCCTTCTCTTGCATTTTCATTCTTCACTCAACTGGAGCAACAACAATTTGTGGGGTTCCCTGAGAACATTTCAACCTATGCAGCAATCATCAGGATTTTCTGCTACTGGGGCTTGAATAGAAGGTTGAATTCCGTGTTTCTTGATCTTATTGCAGTCTAAACAGCACCCTTCATTTGAAATCCATGACTTGTTTGAGTTACTATTGGATGATGGTGGTGTTAATGGTGGGAATCACAATTACATGCTTAGAGCGATTGATGCGTATGTTAAAGCTTGTACTGTTCTTAAAATGTTTGACGAGGCCATTTATTTCTTGTTCCGAACTAGGAGGCGCGGTGTTGTGCCGAATATCCTTATTTGTAACTTTCTTATAAATAGGATGGTTGAGGATGGTAAGGTTGATATGGCGTTGGCAATTTATATGCAACTCAAGAGACTGGGTTTGTGTCCTAACCATTACACTTATGCTATTGTGATAAAGGCATTCTGTAAGAAGTGTGAACTGGAAGAGGCATTTCATGTGTTCAAGGAGATGGAAGAAGCCGGGGTAAGGCCTAATTCGTATTGTTACACGGCTTATATTGAGGGGCTTTGCAACAATATGATGTCCGATTCGGGATATGAAGTCCTCCAAGCATGTAGAAGGGTGAATGTCCCTGTAGACCCTTATGCTTACATAGTCGTTGTCTGGGGATTTTGCCGTGAGATGAAGTTTGATGAAGCCGAGAGAGTGTTTTTAGATATGGAAGAGAAGGGGCTGGTTTGTCAGGATGTTTTTTCAGCATTGATCTATGGGTACTGTAAAAGTCATAATTTGCAAAAAGCTTTAGTCCTACATGAAGACATGCAATCAAGAGGTATAAAAACGAATTGTGTGATTGTTAGCTACATCCTTCAGTGCATCTTGAGATGGGCTATACTAGCCAGGTGGATGTGATGTTCAAAGAATCGAAGGAATCAGGCATATTTCTTGATGAGGTGGCCTACAACATTGTATTCAGCGCTTTGTGTAAGTTGGAGAAAGTGGACGATGCAGTGGACATGGTGGAAGACATGAAAGCTAAGCGTATGGTTTTAGATATTAAGCACTATACAACCCTTATAAATGGATACTTCCTTCAGGGTAAAGTTGATGAAGCCTCTGCTATGTTCAAAGAAATGGAAAAGAGAGGTTTGAAGCCTGATATTGTCACATATAATGTAATTGCCGCTGGTTTGTCTAGAAATGGCTTGGCTGGGGTAGTAATTCAGCTTTTGAAGAATATGGAGACTCAAGGTGTGAAGCCAAACTCCATTACACACAAGATGATCATTGAAGGTTTATGTTCAGCAGAGAAGGTGTGGAAGCCGAGAAATATTTTAACCGCTTGGAAGATAAGAGCATTGAAGTCTATTTCGCCATGGTGAATGGCTATTGTGAAGCAAACCTTATCAAAAAATCCTATGACCTATTCCTTGATCTGTCAAACCAAGGAAATATTTCTAAAGATTCCTGTTTTAAGTTACTTGATAAACTCTGCAAGGCAGATGACATCCGCGAAGCTATTATGCTGCTAGACACAGTGATGCCTCTTAACGAGGGACTTAGCAAAATAATGTATTCTAAAGCAATAGCTGCTATGTACCAAGATGGGAAATTGGAATATGCTCGTTCTTTGTTTCACTTATTCATCAAGAAAGGATTTACGCCTGATTTAATAACTTACACAATTATGATAAATACATATTGTAGGATGAACAACTTGCAAAAGGCCCATGAACTCTTTGAGGATATGAAGAGAGAAGGGATAAAACCTGATTTCGTTACGTATACAGTTCTACTTGATGGGAACTTGAAAGCAAATTTAAAAAGGCATTCCTTGTCTCCAAATTTAAAAAGAACATGGGACATTTTGGGAGAGATGCAGCAGATGGAAATAACTCCAGATGTTGTTACTTACACTGTTTTGATTGATAGTAAAATAAGGGCGGCTAAATTTAAAGATGCTGTTCGCCTCTTCGATGAAATGGTTGACAGAGGATTACAACCAGATACTGTAACATATAGTGCTATGGAGAAAGCTGATCCACTGTTTAAGGAAATGTCTTCCAAAGGAATGACACCAGACTCTAATCTCATCTCGGCTTTTGAACGTGTGAAAGCTAGAAAGGTTCAATTTCAAAAGTAATCAATCAGTATAGACGGTTTGAGTTTGGGTTTGTCCGAAGTCTTAAAGTATATCAAGTAAATACCCAAAGGTGAAGTACAGTCCAATATGCTGTTAAGTAATTTGTGAAGACTTACTGAATTATAGTTGTTTGATTATTGACCAAGAGATTGTGTTTGCTTATACAGGTTGGAAAGAGAAAAGCCTTGTGATTTGATTACTAGGAAGTTGTTGTAAATAGGTATGGATCTGCTGTATATGAGTTAGAATGACATGTAATTATGAAACAATTGACAGTGTTTTGTGCAGTACATCCTTCACGGAAAATTCTTAAGAAAGTTGCAGTCAAAGTTGAATCAGGTGAAGACTGATGCAGATGTGTTTCTTCAGGTAATTGATTAGTCTACTTTTCATTTGGGAGACCAAGGTTTCTCCTTTAATAACCGAAACTACAGTGACCACAGAATTTTGTACTACTTTTTTACAATAAATTGACTATGGACTTTCCTCCATAAGTAGAGAGGCTGTTTTGATATTTGAACTTGTGATCTAGCAAAAACTTTACCACTCCACCCAGGATTATTGGAAAGTATTAGGAATATATAAATCTTAAAGAAAAAAGAAAAAAAAATTGCATTTAACTTGTTTAGTCCTTGGCAACTTTCATCTACACTTCTAAAATTTTTATGTTTACCTCAAGAAGTTGTTTGGCCCCCTTGTATCTGCTGCTATTATTAAGTGTAAAGCCAAAGTTGTGCTTTCTCAACAGGAAGTTAGATTAGTGCATTATCTAATTTCATTATATCTACTCTTTTTCTTTGTCAATTAGAGATTCCTTGTGCACCCTATAAATATGTGTGTGTTTGCAAGTAACAGCTTCCTATGCTTTTCGTTCCTTGCTTTAATATTGAAGTTTGAATCCCATGAAAACACAGTTCAAAGTTCAAACTCCTTAACCAAATTGAGCTATGGATTTCGAAAATATCTAAAATGAGTAGCCTAACTTTTTGTTTAACGGAGTATTAAAATGAAAGTTAATGTAAACATTTTGTTGGATCTCTTGACATGACCAAAAACCATAAAATCATCTGGATCATTGTACAAAATATTATTGCTTACTACCAAAAAGCCATTAATGACCATATTTAAGTGAAAGACTATTTACTAATGGATTAGTCAGAGTGATAATTACCTTGGCCTCTTAATATTATTGGTTCAAATTATTAGGAATGAAAGACCTTATAATTTTATGGATTTTTTATTTAAATAAATTAAAAAAAAATAATTAACGAATCAATTTCTTGGATCCAATATTATTTATGCATATATATTTTGTTTTTATGTAGAGTAAATTACAGTGAGGCACCATAATTTACCAATATACATGTAAATCGCATTGAATAAGAGCAACTTAATATTTTTAAAATCACTCTTAAACCGTACTAAAAATGAGAACTAGAATTAATATCCTCACCTACTGCGATCACACCTGCTAAAGCTAAAATTTGTCCAAAAATCGCAAAATTATGCTGCGATTTATGACTTATGAATTAAAACATCACAAGTCATTATGCAATTTAAATTTCAATAACTAAATTATTCGGATTTATTTTGTTAAATTTCTAACAAAGCTAGGGGGATGTTTTATTTTTATTTATTAAAAGGACTAGAGGATATAACATCACGAAGTCCGAATAATAAAAATACTGTTTTCTATGGTTTTAACCCAAAATTGATGAAATCGGTTATGAAAAAATAGGTGATTGAACACGTTCTAGGTACATATGAAAATAGTAGCGCAGGGAAAAAGTGATGCATACATTACTTTTAAGTTTTAATTAAATTTTGCATGAGCTAAGGAGTTAATATACCAGACTTTATAAGTGAGGAAATATGTTGAGAAAGTAACTAAGGAATCAGTGCATTATATTGTACTAGTAATATTCTCTTCTATAAATGAAATCGGTCCGCTACGTTACCAACAGCATATCTGCCAATTTCTGCCAACTTCTGCCAACTCTTATTTATAATTATATTTTATAGAAGTGTCTTCGTGGATGTATCTAATAAAAATGTCTTTTTTATAGTTGTGTTTAATAGAAGTGTCTTTATAAATATATTTTCTGGATGTGTCTCTTTATATATGTATTTAAAATATAATAATTAATTATTGTTGGCAATAAGTTGACAGATAATATGTTGGTACCCTATACTTTTCCAAATGAAATAACATAATCTTTTTTCTTTCTCCGTTATGTTTGTTTTGGACACTATTAGGTTCAAAATTTCAAATATATATTGGGTTTTTGATACGGCTATGATGGAGCCTCTCTTCAAATATGTATTGGTTCAAATATTAACAAGCATGGAAATTAATGCATTACAAACAAATAAAATAGACGAAACCTAGGGAAAAAAGGATGATATATAATAGTTCAATAGTCCATAATGCACAAACAACAGTAACATTGATTTTTTGTAATTTGGTAAAGATTAAGGCATGTTGTGAGTAAATTTATAAATTTGTCCAATTTTAGAATTCTGTAAATTTACGCCATGTTTTTAATCGATATAAATGCATTTTCAGAGTCGTCGAATTATAAAAAAAACAGCCAAAATTTGCTTTATTTAGTATTAATTGATTATCGCAACAATTAATGAATGCTAAATAAGATAAATTATGGCTGTTTTTAACTGATTTTCTTTAGTTACCAAACATTTTCATTTCTAAATATCCAATTTAAAATTTTCTAAATTCATTTCTAAATGTTGCTATTAATAAAGTGATTTGTCTCACTCTATATATTATTTGGAAAGTGGAAACTCTAAGTTGAGCATGGGCTCACCATGCATTTTGACTAAAATCAGTACCTTTATATATGAATTATGATTCACCATCAATCATTTTCAAAATATTTGATAATTAAATAAAATTAACCAAAAATAACTATAATTTATTTTATTTAATATTTATTAATTATTACAATAATTAATAAATATTAAATAAAATAAATTTTAACTATTTTTATTTAATATTTTTTTGTTACTAAATATTTTCGTAATTATATAAAAAACAATTTTTTGTCAGTTTGGATGTTACTTAACACGAATAGAAAATAAATTTTGATGGATTCAATGGCTAAAGTATCTTATTGAACTAACGAAACTTTATGGTATAAACTAACAATATTGGTAAGACCACATGCGAATTCATTAACACACTGACGTTTCGTATTAGGAAAAGTATAGGTACCAACATATTATCTGTTAATTTCTGTTAACTCTTATTTATAATTGTGTTTTATGAAAGTGTATTTGTGGATGTGTCTAATAATTAATATATTTTAAATTAGGGCCGTCAAAATGGGCTAAACCCATCGGGCCAGCCCGTTTACCCGTTTAAATGGGCGGGCTTTGCCTCTAAAATTCAGCCCGTTTAAATATCGGGCTAAACGGGCTGAGCCCGATTAACCCGACAAAAATGACGGGTTAAACGGGCTAGCCCGCGGGCTAAACGGGTGGCCCGTTTAATTTTTTTTTACATTTTTTTTTTAAAAAAGTAGCACTTTTAGCTAATATTTCTCCCGATCCGACCCGAAAATCTGACCCATCAACTAAAATATATTATTTTTTAATAGTTTTTGACCTAAAAGTGGTATTTTTTGTCAAAATATTTTTTAAAAAATAAAATAAAATGATAAACGGGGATTAACCCGAAAAAAATGACTGGTTAAACGGGCTAGCCCGCGGGCTAAACGGGTGGCCCGTTTAATTTTTTTTTACATTTTTTTTTTAAAAAAGTAGCACTTTTAGCTAATATTTCTCCCGATCCGACCCGAAAATCTGACCCATCAACTAAAATATATTATTTTTTAATAGTTTTTGACCTAAAAGTGGTATTTTTTGTCAAAATATTTTTTAAAAAATAAAATAAAATGATAAACGGGCTGGCCCGTTTAACCCATCGGGCTGACCATAAACGGTCTGGGTTAGAAAATTCTGGCCCGCGAATAAAGTGGGCTTAAACGGGCTAGCCCGTTTAACCCATGGACTTAATGGGCTGGGCCTAAATGGGCTGGACTAGCTCGTTTGACAGCTCTATTTTAAATACATATATAAAGAGACACATCCAGAAAATATTATAAAAAAAATATTTTTATTAGACACATCCACGAACACACTTTCATGAAACATAATTATAAATAAGAATTGGCAGAAGTTGGCAGATATGCTGTTGGTAACGTAGCGGAACCGTTCGTATTAATGTTCCACACCCATCATGTGGTCCCACCAAATATTAATGATATGTACTTCAATTCATTTAATTTGCCACGTAGATTTCATAATTAATTGACACACAATTTGTTTTAATAGTATTATGTTGTGTTATTAACTTATTATAGATGTTTATGATTGAGATTGAGCCCAGAACATACTAATAAGATGTGGATAAGATATGTTGAAAACTTGAAATCTTATAAAACTGTCGGTGAACTTTGCACTAAATAAATTATGAACAGAGGCGCTTTCTTCTCTTCTTTCAAGCAATCTCAGACTAATAAGAATAACGCGTCACATGTGACGTTTCCATTTAGGGAAATTATATAATATCATTAATGTGTCAAATCTGCCAGCTTTACATTATAATTTACAACTATCTATATGTTTTTCCAGAATAAACAATTTGGAAGACTTTCACATATGCCAGTGTACTTGACTGGTACACTGCTATACAATAAATAATAGCCATCCAGATACTAATAAAAAAATAGAAACGGTTGAGATGTTAGAGGAAATAACTAAAGTGCTTTCTAGAATATTTAGAATTTGGTGTGTAATAGACCTATTTTGTCGGTTGTACATGGATGTTGCAGAAAAATTTTATGTCCCTCTTCTTGATGGGTTGTACTATTGTAGCGTTGATGGCTTATAAATGGTTTTTGATTCAGCTAGCTTAGCTATATTAGGACTTAGAACTAATGGTCTTTTATGGATTTCTTTTTCTGAAAAAAAAATGGTCCTCGGTAAATAGGGATGTGATTTTATCATTAGACTAGTGTAGTGGTTTAATTTAGATTTTGTGATGAAATATATATATATTAGTGTTTAAATTAAGAAAATAGTTAAAATATATATGTCTAATTAAAAAAATAATTGTCATTAGACTAGTCTAATGTTATTAACCATTAAAATTATCATTATTATTTCAAGTATTACACAAGTATTATAATAGATTATAAATAAAATTTTTGGTTCTAGAGTTTATTATTTATTAATTAGTTATAAATATTTAAAAATATGAGATAAAATATATTGTTAGAGTATTAAACTAAAAAATTGAGTTGATAACTAAATAATACCAAGATAATAAACTCTGATAACCCATAATATTTTTTATTTTATTTCTAAAATAGTCTTCATCACATGTATATGGATAAAAAACATATTCTTTTTTCCATTTACAAAACTTAAACCCAAAATTTCTTAATTAAAGAATAAGATATTCATATACTTATCATCTTTATTAATCTTGCATTGTAATAATTATATATATCTAATAAATAAAAGAAATTAAAAGGTATTTTTATATCTACTAATTCACTAGTGAGTAAAGTAGAGTTAAATCCTAAAATGGTCTCTGTGATTGGCGTCATGCACTAAAATCGTCCTTGAAATTTCAATTGTACCAATTATGTCCCTGAGATTAAAAAATGCATTATATTAGTCCCTGACCTATTTTCCATTAACGATGTGATGACATGGCATGATGACGTGGACTGTAAGTGACACGTGTCACTTCATGATTTGGCCACGTGTAATGGTATGATGATGTGGTGACCAGTGACACGTGGCATGCTTACGTGGATGGTTGTGCCACGTGTCACAATGTTATTTGGCCACGTGTCCGTTTGTGCCACGTGTCGCAACAATATTTGTCCACGTGTCATCCATTATGTCATCGTTGTATATGCACCAAATTATTCCCTCACTTTGCATTAAATGACTCATTTTAGTTCCTGAAATTGAATGTCGTGCACCAAACTAGTCCCTTCACCAATTTTTTTACATTTTTTAAATATACAATTTTAATATCTTGGATACACTAATTTCAATTCTATTTTTCATATATCGTTTAAATACAAGTACTTTCATAATAGGTCAGAGACTAATACGGTGTACTTTTTTCAATCTCAGGGACGTAATTGATGCAATTGAAATCTCAGGGACGATTTTAATGCACGACGCCAATCCCAGGGACCCTTTTGGGGTTTAACTCGAGTAAAGTATCATTTTTGTCCTCAACGTTTGGGGTAAGTCCTATTTGTGTCCCTAACGTTTAAATCGTCCTATTTATATCGTTAACGTTTATAAAAGTGATTCAATGTTATCCTACTATCAATTATACTAACAAATCAGATTATATTTTTTAATTATTTTTACTTGAATGTATTCATTCTCAATTAGGTCTCACTTGGATGTATTCGATTTTAATATTATACCCACTATTTGTGTTTAGATTCAATTGTGTCCCTAGAAAAGTGAATTATGTAAATATTGTAGGAATTAGTTTCAACTATTGATGAGCTATTTTTCAGAGTGGATCATCGATTCTATCACAGATATTTGTATTCTAACTTCAAGAAGAGATTTTTAAAACTCAAACTAAAGTGTTCATGATGTGTAATTGACGGCAGGATAACATTGAATCACTTTTACAAATGTTAGGGATACAAATAGGACGATTTAAATGTTGGGGACACAAATAGGATTTACCCCAAACGTTGGGGACAAAAACGATATTTTTTAGAATAGTGTCGTTTTCGAATAAAGGGGTCATGGATCATTTTGTCTCTTGTTAGAGTTGTCAGGGATCATTTTGTCCCCTGTTAGAGTTGTCAGGGACCATTTTGTCTTCCGTTAGAGTTGACGGAGCTAAGGACCTAAGTGACTAACGGAATTAATTGTTAGGGACCAATCAAATAATTAATTTTAGTTGGAGACTAAAGTGTCTAGTCCGAAATTCTTTGAGGACCAAAATAGATATATACTCTTATTTTTTAATCCTTCTGTTTTTATTTGAAATATTTTTTATTCATTTTACATTTATATACAAAGATAAAATAAAAAGAATATATAATACAAAACTCAAACAAGTTAATATTTTAAAAAATCTAATTTCTACAAAAACATACGAGAGAAAGAACAAACAAACAACTTTGATAGGAAGAAAAAAATAAAAAAATAAAACAAATATCACATAAAAAAATTAATAAATCTATTAACTACAAATAATATAAAAATAAAAACAAAAAATAAATATGTAATCCACGTGTGGTTGCCTCTTGATAACTGACTTTTCCGTCTTTTCAAACAAAATTAAATCAAGGATAAATATGGTATTTCCTTACATGCAATACGACAAATTTCTTACCTCCAACCGGACCGTACATGGTATACTGCTGTTCCATTAAAGTAAATGGAACATGTGAAAACTTTCCAAACAATTTAACCCTTTTTTAAATTGAGGTTTCCATGAATTTATTTTACTGTAAAGTTACTCTTAATTTGTAGATGATATTAAAGGTATTTTTTTTCTTCAAAAATACATAATTCAAGGATTATATTATTAAGAGTAATAAGAAGAGTAGATCGATGAACCTGATTTTATGCTATTCCTTGAAGTAAAACCGGGGCACGGTGAGGCACCTAGTTTTCAGGATGTGTCTAGTTAGATTTTACTTTTGAGATTAGAGAAATAAAAAAAATATAAGTACTCAATGAAAATGCTAAATAATATAACAATGGATATATCGGATGTTTAATTTAATAGATATGTCGATAGTTGATTATATTGATTCTTAATTGGATGGTTATTTCTTTTGATTCGGTTTAGTCATGTACAGTTTATAATGACTAGATGTTCAATTCACTAGGTGTGCAAATAGTTATCCTAATGTTAGAGTTTAGGAAATAATTTGAGAATAGAGTATTTTTCTATTTTATTAAGCCAATTCTAAAATCTATTATTTACTTTGTTCACAAAAATTATTTTCTATCTAACAAAATCTGAAATAAAATACTAATAAAGTAACATGGCTGCCTTCTTTGACGTCCTTTTTTACATCTCATTCAAGTCCATTATTA
>NC_029790.2:2410414-2412365 GCF_000816755.2 Arachis ipaensis | reverse complement strand
GTATTTACTTATATTAAATTTGAGAAAAGTCACAAAAAAAAATATATAAAATTTCATAAAATATAAAATGAAAAAATTTAGGGGTCCAGTAATTTTTTAAAAAATTGACCAGAATTTAACCATAAAAAAAATTGAATGATTTCACACCATTAAATTTAATCTCACACCATTAAAAATATTCTTAATGACCAATTGATAGTTACAAAACACAAAAATTACTACCCCTAACACTCCTCGTATAAAATTAAAGTAATAGGTGCTTAAACTTAGAATTTTACTATATAAATAGAGGCAGTGGTTTTGCAATATGAATAGCAGCACACCACAAATTAACCAACTCCGTCAGCATGGCACAAAAACTCTTGGCAGCTTTCCTCCTCCTCCTCTTCTCCGCCGCCATCACCGTCTCTTCAGCTCAGAAATCATTCAGACCAAAAGCATTGGTGATCCCAATCAAGAAGGACACTTCCACAAATCAGTACCTCACAACAATCCGGCAGCGCACCCCTCTCGTCCCCGTCTCCCTCGTCCTCGACCTCGGCGGCCAGTTTCTCTGGGTCGACTGCGACAAAAACTACGTCTCCTCCACCTACCGCCCCGCCCGCTGCGGCTCCGCCCAGTGCTCCCTCGCCGGCTCCACCTCCTGCGGCACCTGCAACTCCCCTCCCCGCCCAGGATGCAACAACAACACCTGCGGCCTCATACCGGACAACACCATCACCCACACCGCCACCGGCGGCGAGCTCGCGGAAGACGCCGTGTCCGTACAATCCACTAACGGCTTCAATCCAGGCCAAAACGTCACCGTTTCGCGCTTCCTCTTCTCCTGCGCCCCAACTTTCCTCCTCAAAGGCCTCGCTAGCGGCGTCTCCGGCATGGCGGGTCTCGGAAGGACGAAAATCGCACTTCCCACGCAGTTCGCCTCCGCTTTCAGCTTCGCCAGAAAATTCGCCGTTTGCTTATCCTCAAACGGCGTCGTTTTCTTCGGAGATGGACCGTACGGTTTCCTCCCGAACGTCGAGTACGATTCGAAATCCCTAACCTACACACCTCTCTTCATCAACCCCGTGAGCACCGCCTCCGCTTACTCCCAAGGAGAACCCTCCGCTGAGTACTTCATCGGCGTGAGTTCCATTAAAGTTGACCAAAACGTGGTCAAAGTCAAATCCAGCTTGTTGACCATCAACAAGACCAGCGGCGTGGGTGGAACCAAGATCAGCACTGTAAACCCTTACACGGTTCTAGAAGATTCGATCTTCAACGCCTTGGTTAAGTCCTTCGTGAATGCCTCGGCTGCAAGGAACATAACAAGGGTGGCTTCGGTGAAGCCGTTCGGAGCATGCTTCAGCACGGAGAACGTGTTCAGCACGCGCTTCGGGTACGCGGTTCCAACAATCGAGCTTGTTCTTGAAAACGCGAAATTGAGTTGGAGCATATTCGGTGCTAACTCGGTGGTTCAAGTGAGTGATAAAGTGATATGTCTTGGGTTCGTGAACGGTGGGAAGAACCCTAGAACCTCCATCGTGATCGGAGGGTATCAGTTAGAGAACAATCTTTTGCAGTTCGATCTGGCTGCTTCCAGATTGGGATTCAGTTCTTTGCTCTTTGGAAGACAAACCACGTGTTCCAACTTCAATTTCACCTCCACCGCTTAATTAATTAATTAATTAATTAATTAATTGAAGAATTGAATTATGTGATGTGATTCTTATTCTTCAGAATAAAGGGCCATGTCATGTGGGGCCATACTTTTTGTTTTTTGTGGGAGTAGCTTGTGCGGCTTCTGGGGTACGTGTAATAATAGTATAATACTCATACACCATTTGTGTTTGAATCATAATAAAGGAGTGATGATACATACACTACTTCATGTCCATGGATATTTATTTTCACACAAAGTCTGTTAATAAAATAGCTAAGATTTTTGTTAATGAAAAATGATATGTATACA
>NC_029790.2:2406858-2410148 GCF_000816755.2 Arachis ipaensis | reverse complement strand
AAAATACTTATTATAGATTAGTTATTAAGAGTGGGCTAATGGAAAGAAATTTGAGTAGGTATATTAAATTTTGGTGTAACAAAAAAAATAGTTATATATAAACTGAATGTTTTTAAATAGAACCCGTAAGAACCAACTTGAGTTAGTCAAGTGCTCAATTCACTTTCTTCTACTACACGTGTAAGCTATATCTATCCCTGTTAGTTTTCTTTACAGGGAATGTGGAATTCATGAAATGGTACATTCCCATAACATGGGGAAGGATTCAGGTGAATTTTGTGTCTTGCATGCATGCTCAACTAACACTCCTAACTACCAATTAAATACAGGGATCTCTCCCTCCACTACTCTCCTATAAATACAACACACAATCCCACACTTTTTCTCATCCATCCTCATCACATCATCACATACATTATTTTAGTCTCTTCATCTCATTATTCTTTTGTTGTAAGCAAATTTAAGATGGATACCAAAATGTTTGTGTTGATGTGCTTGTTCTCCTCTCTGTTTTTCACCTATGCTGCGGCTACTAATAATAAGCCATTCGAATCTCATGATGCAACACAAGGTAATAATATAGAAAAATTTTTAAAGGTATCAAAAATATATATTTTTTATAATTAAAATCAACGGTTAAAATTAGCAGGTACATTCAATATATGGTTTCACTGTACTCTTCCTTTCACACATACCACACCGTATTCTGGGTTAAATGTGAATATTTCATTGTTTTAATTTTCATATATGCAGGAATAAGCACACCAAAAGTACTAGAAATAATACCTGATGAAACTGGATATTATTATGTGTTGGGAGAAGGATCTTCATCACTCAGCAAATGCGATACGTATTGCATTATTGGGATCTTTAAATATTGTTGCGATTCTTACTCCCTACCACGTAAGATGGCAAAATATGCATAGATGATTATTGAACAACTATGAAATATAATTAAGTATGGAGTATAATATGTCTCTCTCTCTCTGTACACCTAATACCACATCACTATGTTATTATGATGTGTGTATTATATTTTATTATGTGTCTACTTAGCTTCAATAATCCATCTTCTTTGTACCACCATGCATGCATGTACCTCCCAATTTCTATATTGTAATGTGTATGTGTGCCACTTACAATTATTATCAATGTTACATGCTTGAATCTATCATCAATATCGTATTATCGTATGCTAATTTCCTCCAAAACTTGTATAGAATCATTTGCTTATGCAAATCATAACACTTATTTATCAATTCCATTAAAAAAATCCATCACTTTTCTAATTAAATGTGGACTATATATAGATGAACTTTAACATAATTAAGGCCATTATGGATGATGAAGGAAAGGTAAGGAACAAAATATAGACATCGATATTGATAGTGAAAATAAAAAAGAAAAAAGAAAGAAAGAAGAGGAATTGAAGGTGGAAACTCAGCTGAAGTTATTTTTATGTTAAGTTGTAGTCAAACATATCAAATTATTTAACGATTTAATTAATAACTTTACATAATAAAGACAACTACATGTGAGTTTTTATCGGAATTAAATTTGTTTAAAGTGCTTCCAATTTAGATGGAGCGGTGTGTATATGAACACTAAAGAGAAGAAGAGAATGCAGAGAATTCTATTATTATAAGTGTTCTTGAAGAGTGTATAGACTAATACATTGCTATTCTATTAATAGCTGATGAGTTCAGTTAGTTGTAACTACTTTCTTAACTAACTCACATTTTATCCTTATCCAGTTACCGTGTATATATATTGTTAAGTAATTCAACAAAATCAGCACAATTTACTCTTTTTTACCAGTACTTAATCATCAGTTCATTTTTATAAGCTGATGTTATTAAGAGAAAAAAAAAACTAAATATACTAATAAATATGTGTGCTAGCTAAAATTACTAGTTAATATAAATAACAATTATTGTCCTAATTGTTTTACTAGCTTTTCTTATAGCTTTAAACTTAATTAAGAACTTAAATAAACTGAATAAAATTAAAAAAAAATTTAGGGGCAAGCAATTTTATTAAATTTTAGATAGCATGTAATCAACAAAAGAAAAATGAATAATTCTATACTATTGAATGAAATCTCACACCATTAAAAATATCATTGATGACTACTTGATAACTACAAATCATTACGAAATAAAATAAAGGAAAAGTATGACTACTATAAATCTTCCGTTTTAATTTTCTTCTTTAGGTTCTTAGTTCTAAACTCTCATATAAATAGAGGACAAAAAATATGGATATCACAAGTTAGTGCCTTAATGCCCTAACACGTATATATAAAATTACAAATACAATGATTTGTTTCCTTTAATTTTTCCATTTGCTTCGATCTCTTGCTACAATCCTTTTTTTTTTTTCTATTTGTATATATAGGGTTGTCTACACCCGAAATGAATTAGTCTGGAGAATTATGATTCAAAGTAAATTAACTAAGGATCATAAGATAAGATCCATTTGAAGAAGATGATGAAATTTCACAAGAATAATAACGATTGAGATGAGAATACAGCAGATAGTAGAAAGATTAGAGTGCAAGAAAGGGAGTCTTTCAAATACTATACGTTATTTTTCATCTATCAAAATATATTGTACACATGATTATATTACCAAAAATACTACTTGTTTTTTAAAATTCAGCCTATAATCAATTTTTTTAAAGATTTATTATCGTTCAATTAATTTAAATATCTATTTTTACGTATTAATTGTTTAAAAAATTAATTTTTTTTTATAAAACCTGACTAAAAGATAATATTTAAAGAATACCTAGTTATACTATATGTATACTAGCAGGATAAACCCTAAACCCTAAATTCTATCCTAACATTACCCGCGTGTTGAAAATTTTATTAAAACTCTACCTTACTGGCGGGTTGAGAATCTCTCAACCCTAACCCTATCCGCACCCTAAAATTCTAAACCCTACCCTACCTACCCTACCCGCAGAAATATTAAATCTTTTCAAAGTAAATATAAAATTCAATTATTTCGAATTTTATACGTATTAATAACATAAAAAATAAAAAACTAATGTTCTAAATTACTAAATTAACTAACTAGTTTAGTGATTGTTATAAAGAGGTTGTGGGTTCAATTCTCACTTCCTTCACTATATAGAGAGATTTTTATAAAATATGTGTTAATTAACAACAAATTTTTAAATAAAGCTTCGATTTATAATAAATTAGTCTTTAGTCTATTAAGCTAAAAACCATAGAAAAAAGAAAAAAAAAAAAACAAACAACTAACATTTTTTCATCTCTTTC
>NC_029790.2:2400279-2405887 GCF_000816755.2 Arachis ipaensis | reverse complement strand
AATTTTTGTAATTATTATTAATATATAGTTTTTTCTTTTTATGTTGGTCTTTATAGTCAATGTGGAAGTGATTAATGATCCTGATTGGTTCCATAGGCAGGTGATGGATTTTCTCTCATGCTCAACTAACAATCCTAACTACCAAATAGAGAGAATAAAATCTAATCCCTCCACTACTATAAATAGAGCATACATTCCCACAGTTTTTCTCATCTCACATACAAACATACACATATATACATTTGAATAGGCTGTTTTTATTAAAGATGAATAGCAAGGTGTTTGTGTTGATGGTGTGCTTGCTTTTCACCTATGCTGCAGCTACTAGTGCTAGTGATGCAACAAAAGTAGTGGAAATAATCCCTGCAACTGCAAGTGGATATTATCATGTGTTGGGATCATCAGGATCAGAACTTGGCAAATGCGATACCTATTGCCTTGTTTTCTTCCTTAAAGTTTGTTGCGATTCTTACTCCCTGCCACTGCCACGTAAGATGGCAAGCTATGCATAGCTGCTCTATATCTATCTATCTATCTATCTATGCATGCATGAAATTATGAAATAAGTAACTATAGAGTATATGTCTCACTCTATAGAGTACCTACCACGCATATATGTATACGTGCCTCTTATTGTTATCGATCAATGTAACATGCTTCAATAATATCGTATTTTCATTTTTCTCTTTATGATTTACATGAACATCATACAAATTCATCGTATCAAGATTCAAATAGAATACGTCAATGAAAAATAAGGAATTATCCATCGTAAAAAATGATGCCAATAATTATGCTAAATCATGGCCGTTGTTCATTATCAAAAATACTATTTATACGTTAAAATCAGCTACAAAAATTAATTATCAATGTATTTATATAAATGTGATTTAATTTATTTTCAATAGCTATGTCACATGTGTCAATGAGTTATACCTCAAATAACATAGTTTCTCCATATTCAACTAAGAAGTCGTAGGTTCACCAATATAAAATACATGTTAAAATACAAATATATATATAAAAAATAAATTAAATTACACATGTATTTTTGTACAAATAATATTTTTGTATTTTTGTTATGGCCCAGCCTAGCTGGCCCAGCCCGAGAACATCCCGACCCGCTTGGTCGGGTTAACACACATGACCCGTCCAGTATGCGATCCGGACACGCACCTTTGCTACCAGCTGCATGACAGCTGTGGAGAAGGAAACTTTCAAGAAGGAGGTCTTCCTGTGTGGAGCCCGCCCTACTGACATGATATATAAGAGGAGGGTCCTACCCCTCCCCCAAGTAGGGGTGGCAAGCGGGAAAGCCCGCCACGCCCCGCCCCGCCTAGTGAGGCGGTCCTAGAATTCTAGCCCATTCTGTCTATATATAATTTCACAACCATATTAATAAATTTATAATTTCTAATGGCATAAAAAATTATATTTTTTATATTCACAAAAATTAAATTCTTTGTAATTATAAATATCTATAAATATAATTATAAACCAAATTTTTATTCAAAATATAAGTATAAATATTCTCTCCAATGCAAAATAAACATAATCCAAAACATAATTGTAAATATTGTCTCTAAAATAACATAAACATAATTCAAAACACTCAATTTTTATTTTCATACTCTTGTAAGTTAGGTTGGGGAAAGTTAGGTTTTGGCAAAAAAATTACAAAAATACCCCTTCACTAAAAAAAACCTTAGCCCAGCGGGAAAGCCCGCCCCGCCCCGCCAAAGCCCGCGGTTTAAGCGGTGCGGGTTAGACGGACTTTTGCTATTTGGCGGTCCCGATTTTTCAGCCTAACTCGCCTTTTTTGGCGGATTACGCGAGTCGACTCGGCGGGTTTAGGCCCGTTTACCACCTCTACCCCCAAGGTACGTCACCATAACTTTTTCCCTCGTACCGCCTGCACATTTTTTGACTTGAGTGTCGAAGTGTCCTTATAGGTGGCACTCCCTTCACATTAACAAGAGCTCGAGAAGTCGACCGCTCCCAAATTTTACATCCCAGACCCAAATTGAGGCCAGCATTCACCTTCACACCCAGCAAACACCTCCAAACCGTCCAATAACTGACCAACCGAACAATTTTCAAATTCCAATACACGAGTATAGTCTATTGATCATTTATTAACATAATTTCTTTTCATGGTCCCAAATACACATTCAACTAATATAGTGTGAATGTGTGATAGTGTAGTACCAAGAAAAACAACACCCAAAAGTGATCAAAAGTACGTTGTCTTTTTGTTGGTCCTTTGATTTCTCTAACTCTAACTGATTGTTCATAATATAAGTAAGAGAAATCTAATTTAAATTTCTTTTCAACATGTACGTGTAGTACAATATAAGCAAGAGAAATTCATCACTCAAATTTATCTTTAAATGCTTATATATCAAATATACGCCAGAAAAATGTAATCTTATTTAACATATCTAGTATGATTTTTATGATGAAACAAGATCCATATATATGCAAAACTTCAGCAACAACTCAAGTTTACTTAGATGTATATAGTTACACGTTAAAAGAACATGCATACAAAATAGTTCAACAAGGATTAAACTCGAGACTTAGTTATAAAAATTTTGATATTATGTTTTGAAATTACTCTTTTCAAAACTTAAGTTAATAAAAAAGAATATATGAAATAATTATATTTCTAATAATAATAAATACAAATAAAATGCATTAAAGCTAAATAATCATTAGACTCCCACTACTAAATGAAAGACTTAAGTTATGATTATAACACCCATATAAAATTTCAAACTCTTCATATTTTATAGGAAAATACTATTTGTACACCAAAATCAGCACTAAAATTAGCCATTAATGTATTTGTGTATAAATATATGTGTAGTTTAATTTATTTTCAATATGTATTTATATTTCAGTGTGTATTTTATACTGGTGGCTGATTTTGATGTACACGTAGCATAACTCTATTTTATATGTATATAAAGTGAGAAAAATATCAGAGTGAGAATGTCAAGTAACGATTTAATTATTATTGTTTTTGTAATTATGTCATGTGTATGAGTTTTATTATATCTTAATTTAATTTAACGGTGATTAGAAGGTTAGAAATATAATTATTGATATGATTTTTTTTATTCGTTTAAATTTTTTAAAAAAAATTATTTTATGACATAGTGTCAGAATTTATCTGATCTAACCATTAGATCGGTCCACCAAAAAATTTTTTTACATGTAAGAATACCTTAAAAATATAACTATTTATATAACATTTTATATTAATTTAAATTTTTGAGAGACGTAATTTTATGATATAAATTTTTATTTTTTTATTAAAAAAATTTAAAAGAAATAAAAAATCAACTCCACCATCTAATTAAGAATAATATATATATATAATTAGTATGAAATAATAAAAAAGTATGGAATCTCCCAAATCCCAAACTACCATGCAAGTATCTCTCATGCTCAACTACCAATCCAAACTACCAAAAATAGATATACCAATACACACATATATGTCTCCCTAGCGCCATTATATTGCTCCTATAAATAGAGCAAACATTCCCAAAGGTCTTCTCATCTTTCTCATCTCATACCTTTTACTATTTTAGCCTCTCTTTATATCAAATTAAAGATGAATACCATGAAATCCTTTCTGTTCATGTGCTTGTTTTTCACCTATGCTGTGGCTACTGATAATAAGCCATTTGAAGCTGATGCAACTCAAGGTAATAATAATATAATATATAATGAGAATTTCTTACATGCTGTAAAAATAAATTATAATTTTTTTTGTCTATTCTATATATTCATATTGTGTTACATCAGTAATCATTTTAGTCCCAGTTTGGATATAAAGCTTAATTAAGTTCTTTTTGAAAAAAATAGTTTAAGTAATAAATGTCTATATTAAAAGTATCTTATAAATAAGTTATTTTGTATTTGAATTTTTAATTCTAAAAATGCTTATTTTAAAAGAAATGTGATAAAAAAAATTTTATTATGAGAAAAGTCATTTTTTTTTAACTTTTCTATAAGTTCTTAAATAGTTTCTTAGAAAGTTATAATTTAATTTTAAAAATTGCACCAAATATTAATACTACTATTTTTCATAAGTCAAAAACTAAAAAAAATTACTTTTAAAACTTCCAAACGGGCTTAAAAGGAGAGAGGGATAAGTTAAGTAGATTTTTTAATTTTAAAAAATAAAAATGAGAGTCACATTGTTGATATATATTTCACAATATAAATAGAATAAAACAAAAAATTTTCATTTATTTTTACAGCATATATATAATGAATTTAATTTTTATTGATGGTATAAAACTTTTTATACAATTTGTATATATTTTTCATAATGTATATGGAATGAACATGCAGGAAGCATAACAAAAGTGTTGGAATCAATCCCCAGTGGTGTAGCTTATTTTGTGTTGGGGAAAGAAGAAGAGCTCAGCACATGCCATGAGTATTGCTGGCTTGGCCTCATAAAGTATTGTTGCGAATCTTACTCCCTTCCACGTAAGATCGCAAAATATGCATAGCTTTATACATCGATAAACTATGCATCGCGTGCACCAGCTTCTATATATATATAGGAGTTATGAAATAAAGTATAGAGTATTTCTATACACCATGTTATGTGTACGTTTTGATATCTTGTAATGTGCCACTTAGGCACTTATTGTTATCAATGTTATGTATTTCAATTCCTAAATATAATATAGGGTTTTAACCTGGCCCACCATTGCCTCTATGCTCTAGCTACATGGTTTTATTATTTATTAATTTTCTTCTAAAACATGAATGATTTGTTTTATTTTTTCATGAAAAACACAAAGCACACTAATATCAAAGTATATATATATATAATGCTAGTCAGAATAAAACGATAATTTAACTAAAGCAAATTAAA
The DNA here is from genome assembly GCF_000816755.2 of Arachis ipaensis. Taxonomy (NCBI): domain Eukaryota; kingdom Viridiplantae; phylum Streptophyta; class Magnoliopsida; order Fabales; family Fabaceae; genus Arachis; species Arachis ipaensis. The sequence continues at coordinate 2,400,984 of NC_029790.2, read as the reverse complement.
GGCACCTTTAGCATATGTCCTTTTTAGTTAAAACCAAACAGTAGGGATGGAAAATGGAGTTCTGTGGGGACAGAGACACCTCCTCATAGGAGTGGCAATGGGTAGGGTAGGGTAGGGTTTGGATCCAACTTTAAGTCTACACGCGGATTGAGAATATCCCAACCCTAATCCTACCCGCTCTTAACTCGCGGGTACTCGATTCTACCCATGAATTACAAAAAATATACAACATTATTATATAACTTGATGATAATTTAAAATAAAACTGATTTTTACGTTAAAAAAATATTAAATTATCAATTAATGATTTTCTTTTAGTGGTTAAGGATCTTTTGCATCTAATGAGAAGTCTTTAATTCAACATCTACTTAAAACATATTTTTATATAAGTATATAACATAAACATATATAGAGTGTGGGTTGGTCGGATAGGGTTGAAGTTCAACCCACACTCTACCCGACCCGCACGAGAACCCTACCCACACCCTATCCTACCCGATCGAATGGGGTCGAGTTGGATACCAGCAGATAGGGTACATATTGCCACCCCTATTCCTCCACTTTTTATTTAGTAAAATGTCCCCTTCTCGCCCCCATTTCAATCATAGGTCCCTATTTATTTTTTTCATTGGAGTGGTGGATATTTGTGAATATTCATAAATATTTAGTTTAATTTTTATTTTAAAAAAATTAATATTCAATGTA
>NC_029790.2:2395563-2399473 GCF_000816755.2 Arachis ipaensis | reverse complement strand
TTGATTTTGTTTTATTTTTGTCACAAATTTTTATTTATTTTTTTCGTGGGAGAAGATTAAGTTTTAAATTAAAATAAATTAATACAACCACAATAAAATTAAATTAAATGTATTAAATTAAAACCCGATCAAATACAAATTCAAGGTAATTAATATAGTCACAAAATCTTCAAGATGCTAAATAAAATAAAATGACACAAATTTGAATTCAATATAGAGGAATGCTAGGGGCCAGCAACTTTTGTGATTTGTAGCCATCAAATAGCCATCAATGATAGTTTTAATGGTGTGAGATTAATGTGAGATTTCATCCAATGGCTCACTTTTCTTTGCTGGTTACATGCTGGCCAGAATTTAACAAAGTTGCTGGCCCTCTAGACTTTTCCTTCAATATATCTACAAATATTTTGATAGTCTCACCAAAACGGACAAAATCTTGATGTTTCACTTATATGATCTTAGGCACTTTTGGAGGTGCGATTTCTTAAAACAATATCAACATTTTTCAAGAAACCTTTGAAGAGCTTTAATTTTTGTAGTAAAAATGATCTAGCTAGATAGATATATATGTTTGCCATGACATTACTCGACTCTCTCAAGAAACGAACAATGGAGGAAAGCATTATAACGAATATAATAATACTAAAATATTCATAACAAAAACCACTTTTCTTTAAACAAAATTTATGATCACATGAGCAAAAAATAAAAAAGCCAACCCTTCATCTGTAGTGGAATTATTTTTATTAATTATCAACTCATAAAAAGCATTACTTCTGAGGGAAAAAAATGATGGTACAAACTGACGAACACATCCCTATCTATACGAGGAGGAAAAGAATAATGAAGATAGACAAAATTGCTAATATACAACAGCTATCAAAACCTTAAAGCCCAAACAGAATCTTATAACCTAGATCTCTTGCCCCAACCAACAATGATGACTTTGGCAACCAAAAATGCACAGCTCCGCCAGCAGCACCTGGTTTAGCAGTCTTTTTTATCTTCAATAAAGTAACAGTGGAATGCTTAGCTTTGATTATTATAATTGTTATCAGTTATCTGCGCCGCAACAAGACGGTGTTCTGGTGAGCCTTGATATCCCTTTGTATTCTGTCTGCATATAAGGGTAGGCTAATGATTCCATTGATCTCATTCAACAGCAACTCTTCTGTAATGTTATCCTTTATGCTTCGCATTACCTGTGTCATCAAATTAATTTTAAAAACTAAACTTGTATTACATGTTCTTCACATTAACTAATTAAACCAAAACACAAGAGGATTAAGAGGAAATAAGAATAAACCTTTCTGTAGGTATTAATCTCATTCGGATTTGCTTTGTCAAATCTGATTCTCATACAGACCCAGTGACGCTCTGTGGCGTCCCAGTAGCACTCAATGATCTTCCCTGAATAGGAAGAAATATCTGATGCATCTGCAAATGGTTTAAAAGCGAAAAAGGGAAACAAATTATGGTTTGCTTTTGCAAATACCAATCTTGGATAAACTACTCAGATAACTGTATCAGAGTTTAGAATTATGTTTTCCTAGATGGTATCAAATTATAGGCCAACAAACCTTTAAAAATAACTCTATTCCCTTCCATTAACTTCTTCCTTCCGCGTTCAAACAGATAAAGGAGGGGGCGATCACCTGCTCCAACCTGTAAAATAAGACATCACAATATATTTGGATTGTAATGATGGGGACGATTTTTGGCAAAAATCAGTGCATCTTAACTTGACAAAAGGTATTTATACAACCTCACAGAGGAAGTCAACGGAGTTCATCTCGGGATATTTCCACTTCAAAAGACCTTCATGTGTGCGAGGGACATATGGATCATCCCAACCCTGTAGAATCAAACGTCAGCAAGAACAGAAAATTTGAGAAAAACAGCATCTACCCATATTTATGAACTGATAGTATTTTGTTGGTTGGGCATTCTTCACTGATAAAAGGGTACACCTATATCCAGTTTACTCAGTAGCTAATAGTAATTTATATATTGAAGCAGGAAGAACTGGAAAAAAATGAACTGTGCATTGTTATAGCATCTATTCAATCAGAACCAATCTATGCTTGCAGGGTTTCAAACTTTGAGAGATAGTAGTTATAACCTGGAAAACCAGACCATCTGATTGATGTGAGAGTTGTGGAATGAATTTGTGAAGGAGCTTTGAAACGGTAGAAAGTAACCAAAACCCCTTCCTCCTCACCTGAACCATAAGCACGACAATATAAAGTTGATCGCACTAGAAAATGCCCCTAAAGTAGAATAATAAGCATCACTATACGTACACTAAATGGCTCCAAGTCATATCTGTAATAAGGATTTGTACTCTTGGAGAGAGCCTCTCGTTCCATGTTACGAGGCTCAATTACTTCTTTCTCCAGCAATTTCCACCGTTCGTAGAATGGAAGCTGCAAGCGTTAAAAAAGATGGTCAAGTCAAATTCTGCCAAGAAAATGCACAGAACTCATATGGGAACCAACCAGAGATCCAGGATATAAATTGTTTTATAAACATTCTTCCTATTTTTTTCTTTTTCGGCAGCAAATAATCATGCTCAGCCAGAAACTGAACATTGTTGATCAACATCCAACTGTATCAACGTTCTTGAATAAAACTTATTATATCACTATTTAGTTAATAAGATGCTGCTTCCATAATTATGCAACAATCTTTTCTGCATTTGTCTTGTGATGTCTATCTTGAACTAGAGATATGGACTCTTTTGATAGAGAGAGATGAACTAATCAAGGTTGCAAACTTTCACGCAAACCATGGCCCAAGAATCAGAACTAGTTCCAAATTCAACAAGAAAGCTTACAGGAGCTCATTTTCATTGGGATTCTTAGGAGAATATACATAAATTCAGTGATAATAACAAACACCCTATCTATAATATTTAATACGATCTATTTTGCGCCAACCACTACCAATAGACATTCAAAACCCCAAAATCAAACAAGAGTTAGCTGGTATTTTCAATATTTCAGAATAGTAAAATGTATGGATGAACCAACCAAACTATAGGCACTACAATTGTCAACCAATAAATACCTCTGTCACTGAGACTTGATTAATTGCCATCAGATCATAAATGAGGTATCTTCTCTCCTGCTTATGCGTATGCGGATCCATGTCAATAATCATCTCCCCGTCAAGTAATGTGTAGTGGTGATTCTTCTCAGGTGTACCCTTGAAATGGTTTCATTAAAAATGATTAAATAAAAGGAATGGATCTAACAAATATGTATATCAAGATACTAACAGAAATAACAGCAAATAAAAATGCATACCCCATTTGAGTATCTGCAAGGAAACCGCATGTTGATCTTTCGGAAGAGAAACTTTCTGTCGATCAGATAACATCCATCAAAAGTAATCAGCATCATGTAACGAGTTCCATCAGCTTTCCAAGTGGCATAGTAATACCGCTGTCTTAAGAGTTGTAGATTTTCACTGCAGAAAACAAGGTAACCTGATGTCAGTTGGCAAATAAAAGATAACAAACAAATTTATTAAACTGTGTTCAACACAGTGTTCCCTCCCTCCAACTCAACTGCACCATATGAATGTTTTCCAAATTTACTTAAAATATAAAATTGATCAAGGATTCACGTATACTAATAATAGTGATCCACATATTTTCATGATTATGATTATCCCTGAGCTATAACTCAGTATAATAGAAATGAAAATCAATGATCAAATGTAGTTATATTAACCTGTTCAAAGAAACGGGGTGTGATCCAGGAAACTGCGGACGTCCTCTCCCCTGAAAAGAGATAACATCAAAGACAATTAGCCAAACATAATGCAATCAAATCATGATATAAAGTTATGTGTAAGACACTGACATTTCCAAATCACTTAATTGTTTAAGCTGAACCTATTTTTT
>NC_029790.2:2386199-2395329 GCF_000816755.2 Arachis ipaensis | reverse complement strand
CAAACTAAAGCCAAACCCATTAATTAAATAAGTATAGCATTCATATGAAATGATATTAAAATAGAGAAATATAGCAGCAGACATTAAGAAACTATTCTAAAGGAAACATTAAACTACAGATGCAAAATACAACGAAAGCCAATTCATGAACCGACCCCTGTGCCCAGTTTGAGCAGTTGATAACAAACTTCTTGCATTGTATGCAGCTGATATGAAGGAATGGAATCTCCCAAAATATCGTCATTAGTCAATGCTTCATTCCTCATGGTATTCTCCTAGAATATAAAACCAAACGTAAGAAAAAGCCATATATACCTATAACTCCAAGCAAAAAGTCGAAGGTTTTTTCCCCAAAAGATTCAACAAAGCAAACTAACTTAAGCAAGCATTCAAAATAAGATAAATAAAATGATATAAATTTGGGGAAGCAAAAGATTATAGTTATCAACTTAGCACAACCATTTCACACTTGTGGGAAGTTTACTTTCCAAGCATCTATATATGGAATTCAACCTAAAGATGCACTACAAATAATAAAGTACAAGAAGGAGCATCTATTGATATACCTGCTGAGGAACATTTCCATGATTTTCTACAGCATGCACCTGCTGAGGAACATTTCCATAATTTTTTACAGCATCCTGCTGAGGCACATCTCTATAGTTGTCTACAGCTGGGACAGCAGCACCATCAAAATCTGTCTCACAAAGTCTTTTCCATTCTGGAGTCTGAGGACAAACAAGATCTTCAGGCTTCTTTTCACCATAAAACATATATAGGGCGTCAATGTAATCCTGCTTGTAAATTCCTGGGTAACGTGCCTGAGCAAATCTATTTATTGCCTGAGAGATACATACACACAAAAATATGCACAACACATCAATTATTGGAGTGAATCAGGTTTTTGAAATCAGCCTATAAACTTTCCTCAGATGTTTCTCACCTCAGTCACAGAAATGGATTCTGTGCGCACAAGAAAATGAACAATCATATAACCTGTACGGTTATGCCCATGTGTGCAATGTACTAGTATATATTTCTTTGTATTTGTTCTTCGGGAGCAAAAGTCCAGAACCTAAAAAGAATGTCTAACAGGTATAAATCATAAAACCTCAAGTGAGATATCAGGAACTGTTCATCATTTCTAGGCTACCAACAAGAGAATAATAGATTATCACACTCTGAGCAGTGATCAAAATACTGTATAAACGTAATGAGCATGAACATCACAGATAATACATATGCTACAAAATGGAAGCTACCTCATCACAAAATTTTTTTACAGATTCATCATCAGGCACAGAATCTCTTCCCTTGCATCTTATCTGCCATAAGCAAGCAAAAAGTTCAAAATTCCAAGTGCAACGAGCATTCATAAAACAATTCCATAAAAGTTAATATGCTACCTTAACATGACTAATCCCTTCTTTTGTCCAATCTGAAACTGGATAGTAACGATTAGTATTTGTCAGATCAAGCACTAAACCAAGCTGCAAAATTACAGAGTAGACCATCATGAGGCTGGATTCAACAAAAGGGACTGTAAAATAGAGAATACTCATAACATGTTATGCATGGAGCACAGTTTATTCAGAACAACATAAGATACTCTTAAATTGCTAAGCACTGCTATCTAATTCCCTCAACTGTTGATTCAGCAATTCAACAAATAATAAGTCTAGATAGCCCAAAATGATGGACCTTGTGCTTTTCCTATACTTACTTCTCTACCTAAAGCTCGTTGCTGAAGAATTGCTTGCTTGGGAGTATATTTCTGACCTAGGATGTTATCGTTGAAGGATTCACCGAGTGGGACCTTTGATGGTATTATGAATCCTAATTCTTGACCATGTGGTGGGCAGCCTAACCAACCTGCAATATAGGATCAACTTAAAAACTTCAAATTAACTAAATAAAAGAATATAACAATACAACCACGTTATTAGTGTGTTTGATTCAGTTTCTTTAGTTATTTGGCTCTAGTAGAACAAGATCAATTCTTCCCTTTATTATTGATTCCGGAAAAGTAAAAAACCTATATTTTTGTCACAATAACTTTTAAGGCTCAAACATATATCACTTTGCTTCAAAATCAATTCTAACTAAATACTGATAGAATTAATCCTACCCAGAAACACACTATAATCAAGGACACTAGAATATTATCTCAACATTTGAATCAGTATGTAAGGAATCACGTATCATGAAGTCAACAATGAAAAAGAGCTAACTTCAAAGTCGGGCATATATAACATTGAAACCACAAATAAAGATTCAAATAAAGAAAATATCTTCTTAGGCAAAGACAATGAGTATTTGAAAGCATGCAATCAGCATCTCAATATAATATTATTCAACATACACACGGTCATCTTCCATAGAATTCTGCTACATATAGGAAAAACAAATACACAACCTCTCAAAGCTAAAGGTTATTTGTAGCTTCATTTATTTGGAGGGATTGTTCAATTTGAAAAGTCAAATTCAAAACAGAAGCTTAAAGAAAAATGTAATGTAGCAATTCTTAAACTACGACCAGGTAAAGCACAATGCAACATCTCTGCAGCAAGCAATATGGTCCTCAATATTTAAATTTAAGAGAGGGTGAAAAAGAAGAACCTACCATGAGGAACCATGTTCCTATCGTAAGGTCTAGAGTTTGTATCGTAAGGCCTCTGTTCTCTCCCCCAACGTTCCATTCCCGGGGGCTTCCTTTTCCAACCTCTTCGGCCCTCTTCACTATTCTGAAGCATAAAGAACTCACTATTAGAAGAAAAACAAACGAAGCATAGAAAGTTATGATCACAAAATGACAATTCATCAACAATCCAATGGAATACATAAGATTGCCAAGAGTAAAAAGGAGGTTACATTATAACAGGTGAAATATTTATGCTTAGCAATGAAAAAGTTCCACAAAAATTTACCACTTTGAAGTCCATTGATGAAAGTAAATAGCAAAAATCAACAAGCCAGAACAATTCCATTGACACATTAAAACAATTCTACTAAAAAAGAAAACTTATGTAAGCAAAAGCTATTGTGCGGTGAAGTTTTCATGCCGAAGTGAAATTTGAATACCGTCATATATTAAATTGTGGAATGCCAGCAAAGGTCTGATGCATCTATGAAATTATAATCACAAAAACCGTGAAGAACACGCTGTGTTCGAATGCAGAGAAAGAATGACATGGTTTTTAGTATAAAACAACAATTGACTTGGTTTTATTTCCGTTGATTGATTTCTCGTACTACTTACTACTCAAGATGCTTGTTCAACCATGGAACTAGAATTGAGAAAGAGAATGAGGTCAAAAGTAAAAACGAAAAAGAAAAAACTTCAATAATGAAAAGAGAAAAAAAAAAAAAAAGCAAATTGCGGTTTTGGAGAATGAAGAAGAATATTATAATATTATGTACCGCGTGGTAGCTCATAGGAGCTGAGGATTGATGAGAAGTGAGGAAGAATCGGAATTAGGGTTTTTGGTTGGGATTGGGGAGCAGTGAATCGATGTTTGAGAAGATGGGAGTTTGTTGCAGTTTTGAAGTTCGAAGATCTGCGGCTTTGCTTATGATTTAGGATATATCGGCGTCATCCCCTCCTCGAGTAACCGACATTAACCCACTTTCCCTTTTTATTTTTATTCTTTTTATTAAATTTGCATAATATCTTCCTTTTATACGCTATCCATTTAAAATATTGAAAATTTATTTCTGCATAGCGAAAATAATTTTATACAAAATTAAATATATTACCAATTTTATTAATAGAAATGTTAAATATTAACAAATTTATCATAAATAATAAATTAATTAAACATATGCCCCTCCCAATTTCTGAATTTTCAAATTTCATATATATTTAACATTTAACTTTTTTAATTATTTTGAGTCGTTCATATACAGCGATTGTCGTTTTGGAGCCCAAAACCACACTCGCCTCCTTTCAGCTTTCGTCTTCCTTCGGTCTCTGCCACTGCCACCATCATCACCATGAAGCTCGTTAGGTTTCAACCTCTCTCTCTCCCTCTCTCTCTCTCCGCGTTTCTTTCACTTTTTACTGTTTCTCTTTGTTTTCGTGCAATCTGATGCTGGAAGCTCTCTGTGAATATTCGTGCAGGTTTCTCATGAAGTTGAACAACGAAACCGTTTCAATCGAGCTCAAGAACGGTACTATTGTCCACGGCACTATCACAGGTTCATCTTTTTTCTCCCAATGTAGTTCTTTGCCTTTTTGGATTTTGTTGCTTCTTTTTGTTAAACCCTAGCTTGGTTTCATGATTCAACATTTCTGATTTTGCATTGCTGCATTGTTAGTGTTTCATTCCATTTGCCAATTGCATATTGAAATCATGCTCATTGGTTTGGTTTCCGAACTGCTAAACCTAATGCAGTTCCTGAGTTCTAACTGGCATTACCAGAATTTTTGTGTTAGTTATTCCTTTATTGAAACTGGCAGCCATGTATGAATTAGGGTTTGTCAGTGGATATTGTCTCTTCCACTTGCATTCTGTATTCAATATCCAATTGATTCCATAGATGTCGTTCTCTCCAAGCAGGAGGCAGATTTTGTTGTTTATAATCTATTTCTTTTCAGTTTGAACTCTGAATTACACATTCTTCCTTAAGTGCTGGGTAGTTATGGTGTGATACCAGTACTAGCTCTGTCTCTTATTCATGGGCAATCTATCATCTCAGTAGGGTGGGAACTTTTTTCATTGGCCTAACATCTTTCAACTTATGATGTAACTAATATGTTTTGGAATCCCTATTTTGGTTTTCTCTAAAGTGGAGCAGAATAGAGGGTGATATTTTGTTTCCTGGAGTTGGTTGTAGTTCCTCTAGTTCTTTGTATGCTTGACAGTTTTAAGCATATCTCAAATACTATCCCTTATGTCACGTTGAAGTAGATCTTTGCATATAAACTTGCTATAGGCTAGGATTTAGTTTAAGCTACATAAGCATGAGACATCCAAGTTGCAAAATATTTAGATAATTGTATCTTTTGTAGTGTTGAATTTTGGGGTGCCTGAAACATAGGTCTGAACACTATCATGCAATGTTTATAATTAGTGAGTGAACATCGTTTGTGAGAGTTGTAAGTCTACAATTGAGCAACACATTGCTAGTTTGCTACTTTCTTATTGTTCAAAAGTTGAAAACTATCTAATTAAGCAATCATCACCTCACCTTTTATCTAGCAAATACATATTGGTCATGTCTTTCTATTTGATGTCTCTTAGCCTTTTTTCTTGGGGGATGGAGATGGAAAATACTTTGTTGTACTTGTACTGATCCTGGAAATTTGTTGCTATGCTACAGGTGTTGATATCAGTATGAATACACATTTGAAAACCGTTAAACTAACCCTGAAAGGGAAAAACCCAGTGACTCTGGATCATCTTAGTGTGAGAGGCAACAACATTCGTTATTACATCCTTCCAGACAGCTTGAATCTCGAGACTTTACTAGTTGAAGAGACTCCAAGAGTCAAGCCCAAGAAGCCAACTGCTGGTACTGTATATTCTTTTGTTGACACTGCCACATTTTTCCAAAGAGACTACTTGTGTTTACGTTGCCTGTTATTTGGGATTTCTGGTTTTCAAAGTTTTTATTTCATTTGCAGGGAAGCCGTTGGGGAGAGGAAGGGGAAGAGGACGTGGGCGTGGACGTGGTCGTGGCCGTTAAGTTTCATGTCGCAAGTTTTGTGGCATTGGTTGTATACCCTTTTGTAGGAAAATTTTTCAGGGCTATTTCAAAGACATCCAAGGAGTGTTATTATTCATTAGTCATGACTCTGTCAATGTTGCTATTTTCTTATCAGTTATTTCTAGTGTATAATTCCTTCCTGTAGGGTAATGCCTGATTCCTCTCAACTGAAACATTCCTATATATGTAGCTTTGGGATAAGGTGAAGAAGTTAAAGGAATTAATGGGGATTGCCCTTGCCTCGTAGTCGTGGTGGTTGTGTTAAGACCTTATATACTTTGGACCTCAAACCTTACATTCTTTTAACTTTTAAGGGATTACCATGTGGATTAATCTTATGCCACATCAAATGAGGATACTTTCGGCATGTTAAGAAATGGATTACTTTAAAATGGTACAATCCTTAATGGCTAGAGTGGAAGCGACTTTGGTAGGAGCTAACTATGATAATCTTCTAGTCTCAGAAGAGATATTAACGAACACTTTCTGGATAGCAAAAAGGGCAAATAGATTAGACCCAACTGAATCAATAGAGCTAAACTATGATAAATCATGGCTCGTTGAACGAATTAGGCTAGATTAGATAACTAGATCAAACCAAATTAGATTGAATCAAGTGACTAGATTAAACCGATTAGAATAATGATTGTGCAGGATTTACCTTTGACATTCAACATGATATGAAATTCATTTTATTGTTAAGCGAAAAAATGAAAGATTTCGTAAATTTGTACATTCAAGAATTTGATAGTACATATGAATAAAAACATAGTACTCAAATTTCGAGACTTATTTGTTTCTATCTTATCAATTGGATAGATTAATGGGATGTCCCGGCACCACAAATTAGTAAAGGGAGGATAAAAAAGACAAATAAGTTAACCATGGGTCAAAATGAATGAGTTAAGGGTATCAATGTTGTCGTATAGTGTAAGGAAGAATAGAGGAAAAGAACGAAGAAATGGGATGGGGAAATTGTGGCAGTGACTAATTTGAGAGTAGAGACCAACCATCTCACACACGCAACCACCATAACAATCCCCCATCCCCCACACTCTTTGATACTACAAAAACACAAGGCACGTGGCACACTCAATCAAGAACAAGAAGAAGAAGAAGATGGGAAAGGCGAAAGATGCGGTGGTGGTTGTTGGAGCCCTAGCGTTGGCGTGGGCCGCCATAGAGCTGGCCCTGAAGCCGTTCCTGAGCAAGGCCCGGTCCGACATAGACAAATCCGACCCGGCTCGAGACCCCGACGATGACGCCGTTCCTCCGGCCGAACCCAAACCCCTGGATCCCCCTGCTCCACCTGCACCTGACGCTTGAACCCAGGTGGTGTCTGCCTTATTTCTTTTCCCTCTTTCGAATCTGTTATGTATTCTGGACAATCATCCAACTCTCTTTCTTCTTCTCTTTATTGGAACATTGGACTCACTAGGATGCAATGCAATACCGCCTTATTCCTATTCCTCTTTATTGAATTCTCTTATCTCATGTTCCAATCGCAGAATAATCAAATCAACTACTCAATCTTTTTTTGTCATCTTACGAAATCAATCATTGCCTTTATCATGAAAATCGTATTACAATTTGCGCCGATTACACAATCATTACAACAAACAGCAAGCAACTACGTTCATTTGTATCTCTTTTGTTAGAGATTTGGTTTAGATACACCAATTATCACTTTACATTTTTTTTTTTTTTTTTACAGAAGATAAGAGAATCCAACTCGCGACCTCTTTAATTGAGTATGGGTTTGAGATATAACTCATTGGAATTATCACTTTACATCTTCTTACAGATTTTATTGAAGTAATTATCCAATTTTATAACTCTTAATGTATATATTATATACTTTTTATTTAGTAGTTTTTTTATATCAATCGTATAAATTTGTTACTCTAACAATTAGTGGTACCATGTCAACCAACTCTAACTTAAATGACATAATTTTTTATATTTATCTAAAGAATTATATTATGTAAATATTAAAATTAGTTATCAGTATAAAATATATGTTAAAATATAAATATATATAAAAATAAATTAATTATATATATACAAATATATTAATAGCTGATTTTAGAAGTTGATTTTAATCTACCAATAACATTTTGTTTCTTAAATATCTCGAATTTAAATCTCTACTTTAGAAAAAAAAATAGCGGTACCATGTACCGTATACACATGAATTAATCTAAAAGTACTTAGGCTGACATGAATAGGATCATCTGATCATGTATGTCATCATATCATAATATGCATGCAAACATACATACATGTGAAGAGCAACAAAATCTCTTCGTGGGGAGAGGGGAGACTCCTAACCTTGAGATCTTCCCTCACTGCTTGGCCACCTGGATTAGGAGTAATAGCAGATATCATTTTCTTAACCTAATTTAGGTAACCTAAGGGAAACTATTTTAGTTTTAAACTTTATGGTGTTAGGCTAATTTTTTTTATATTGATTAAATATATGTGTAATATATTGTTATTGAAAAATTATGTTTTTTTTATATGGTGTTTTATTCAAATTGGACGGTCCGATTTGTTTGATAAAAAAAATAAATTACAAATCGGAAGGTTCGATTTGCTTGAAGAAAAAATTAAACTCCAAATCGGAGGGTACGATTTGTATTTTTTATTTTTTTATTTGTTAAAATAAAAATTGGACGGTCCGATTTTAACATTAAAATTTTTTTTATTTTCAAAATCACAAATCGGACCGTCCAATTTGTGATTGTTTGTTTAAAAAACAAAACAATGTAAACAAATCGGTGTCTCCGATTTGTGTCATCCCATAGCCAAATAAAACACCCCTCTCCTCACACCATATTGTCATACACATTTTTCTCTCCCACACGAAAAATCAAAAGCGACGGTGTTAATGTTATTCATTTAAAAAAAAACCTTATATATATATAGGTGTTGCGGTAGGTAACCGGAGATTAATGGACTGGATGGCGTTGGTTGGCCCAATCGTCTGAGGGAGGAAGCCTTTGAGAGGGTCTGCGCCTTGGGGGCCTCCGTCCGACTTGTGAGTATGAATGAATGGGGGGTGGTACCTGCAAGGACACTCCGATGCCTAAGTCAGCAAGAGTGTTAGCCGGTCTAGAGAGTATTGGGACTTAGAGATACCTGAGGGGTGTCAGTGTATTTTATAGTGGTGAACCAATAACCACCGTTGGAGTAGTGCCACTTTTCTAGGGTGTTAACCGTCCCTTTATCTTAGGGAAGTTAAGATATGGCTCGTGGAAGTGGTTAGAGAGATTCTAGGGGCAGTTACTCATTCAAATGAGTGATTATCTGCCAGCTAACCCTCGTTTCCGACTTCTTTAGAGCAAGTCGTGACGAGTATCGACTTCGTAGTGGCTGATCTGGTGAAAGGTGAGGTCAACCCTTTGGGTTGGGCCTTTTT
>NC_029790.2:2376865-2385520 GCF_000816755.2 Arachis ipaensis | reverse complement strand
GTGTCCGTTAGGGATGTGCGTAGGGATTGATGGTCTTGGTAACGGTGCATTTTCATTAATGACTGCCCCGTTTTTACCATAGTGTCCCTAACGTACTTATAAATACTTTCCCTCTCTTTCATTGTTTAGTTTCTGCGATTTTTCAAATTTCCCCTTCATTCGTTCGTGCTGCATTCTCGTATCTTCGAAGGCTTTTGTTTCCTCCAACCCTCATTTCCAGATAAAGGTTAGTTCTTTTTGGAACATGCTTTTCTATTTGCATGCCTTTATTTTGTAGATAGGTTGGTTTGTAGACTTTAGTTCCGTATTCCCTCCCTTTAGAGACCGTGTCTTTTATTTTCCTTTTCTTTTTTTCCTTTGTAGGTTTTTGTTACCTTTTTAAGAAAAAAGAAATGGCTTCCGTAGATGTCCTTTCTCAGTGGGTTGATGTCACGGTCCTAGGGGAGGAACCCTCGGTCGATACTGATTTTATCACCCACCTTCGTACTCACCACAGAATTTGTACTTCCGAGGAGGACGAGCCGAAGTATGAGTTGGTAGTCCCGGGTCCTGAAGACCGGGTTTGCTTTGGGAGGGCCAATGAGGCGGCCTCTCATTTTTTCTTTATGTATGAATGTATGATCACCCGTTTGGGTGTTTTTCTTCCTTTTTCAAACTTTGAGATGTCTGTTTTGCATCACTGTCGAGTTGCCCCTACCTAACTTCACCCCAACTCTTGGGGTTTTTTGAAAATTTATCAATTTATTAGCCAATCTTTGGAGTTCCCGACCTCTTTGAAGATTTTTTTCTATCTCTTTCACATGACCAAACCCTTCAGTGGGCTGAACAATAAGCAACAGTGGGTATCTTTCCGAGCCATACAGGGTCGGAGAGTTTTTACCCTTTTTGACGAATCCTTCCATGACTTTAAAAATTATTTTTTCAAAGTTCAAGCTGTAGAGGGTCACCACCCCTTTTTTCTGGATGATAACTCTTCTCCCCGACTTCCTTTATACTGGCTGGAGGCCTCCCCTTGCGAGAAATATGGTCTGGACGACCTGGACGAGGTAGAAGCAGTCATTGTGGGGTTCCTTCGAGAAGTGTGGGGGAGAGCCCCATATTTGGACACTAAAAAGTTTCTCCAGGGGTCCCCGACCTATGTCCAGGCACAGCTAGGTAGCTTTTATTTGTTTGTTAGATTACCGACTTGTCTGATTGACCTTCCCGACTTGTCTTAATCTATTATCTATTGTTTTTTCAGAGATGGCGAAGACAAACTCTCAGGAGTCTTACCAAAGAGTCCAGGAGGCTAAGGCAAGGTCTCGCGCCAGGACTGGTGGCGCTAGGGCGGTTATTTCTCCTCCTCCTCCTCCTCGAAACGTTGGGACTCCCTCTCAGCCCATTGTGATTTTTTCTTCAGCTTTCTCTCAGCCGCCCCCCTCTGCCCGATCTTCTCCTGAGCCAGAGAAGAAGAAGCGCAAGACTTTAGAGTCTGGCTCTTCTGGTGAGGTTAAGGCGGATGCTCTTGCATTCGTCCGAAAGAACATCTATCCCCATGCTCGTATAAGCATGGATGATGTTTCTGTTCGGCGCCACCTTACCACTCTGGTTGAGGAGAGCCTCAAGGCGGCGGGAGTTTGCGGCAAACTCTTAGATATTTTTGAGAAGGCTCCTCTCAGCTCTTTAGGGATGACCTCGAGGGTCGAGGAGCTGGAAGGAAGGCTTCTTTTATGTCAAGAGCAGGAGAGGGAGTTGAAGGAGGAAGTCGCCAAGTTGAAAGAGGAGAGGGATAGCCTCCGGGAGAAGGAGAGGAAATTGCAAGCCCAGTGCAACATGGAGGTGGGCTTGAGGAAGACAGCACAGGACAGCTACCAAAGTTTATTTAATGATCTTGTGTCTGTGAAAAATGAGCTGCTGAATTCTCAGAGGGCCTATACCGAGTTGGAGGACTCTATTGCTGATGGGGCTGAGGAGGCTTGGAGGATCTTTAGGGAGCAGGTCGGAGTCATTGCTCCTGGCCTGGACCTTTTCCCTTTAGATCCTGATAAAGTTGTCATTGATGGTGCCATTGTGGATCCCCCTGTCCCCGAGATTATTTCCGAGTCAGAATTGAAGACTCGGGGGCAGAGAATTATAGAGTCCCCTCCTCGCCCTAAGGACGCTCCGAGTTCTTCTACAGTTCCTCCGACTTCCTCTTCGTCTCCTATGGATGCCTCTCTTCCTGGTCCTGGCGGCGTTCTTCCTGACTCTGGTGGTGGTGATCCATCTACTCTTCTTCCTAAAAAGTAATTTGTTGGCTATTTTGGGGGCCCGGCCTGTGGGTCCCCCTTTTTTTTAAACTTCTTTATTTGTGTTGGTGGTGATGTTCTGAACAATTTGCTTTTGGCCTTATAAGGCCGTAAACAAATCATTTAAAATACCCTTTTTTAATAAGGGTTTAAGTTAAAAAATAAATACCCTTTTTGGATAAGGGTTTAAGTTACCTTATGCGTGCATGCTTTACTGATTGCGATTTTTTCGAATTCCCCTTGATCTTTTCTGGAAAACCTTTTCTTTGGCTTGTCTGTCTTTCTGAACCTTTTAGTTTCAAGGATCTTTAGGACAGCCTTTTAATTTTTCTTTGTTTTTTTCCTATCTCTTTCGTTATTCCTAGTACTCAATTTTGTTTTATTGAGTTTTCATGACTTAGGTTATTTTTGCGATTCGTTTTCTATTTCTACTCGGTCTTTTCATTTCGACTTATGAGTCGGAATGTTTCCGAGTTTCTTACGATCACCGTTTATAACCTCTTTACACCAACTTGTACCTCGTCGTTTTATCCTGACGACCATCTAGGTCGGTTCATGGGATTTTCACGTTTTGTCGAGCTTAAGTCGGCGCGTTTCGTAGAAAGAGAAAACAACAAAGGAATTTAAGAGATATTTGTAAAAAAGATCTTTATTAATTGGGGAGGTACTTTATTGCTGCTAAGGATTTTTGACAGTCTATTTCCCTTAGCCCCTACTATGATGCCTCGTTAAAAACCCTTCTCCAGAAAAAACCCTTTGGTTTTGGGAAAAAATCATGAAGTTGGGAAAAGAGTACATCATGGGGTAGAGTTCGCTTTTAGCTATAGTACCTTTTCATATTACAAGCATGCCACGACCTTGGTAACTCGGTGCCGTCCAGGTCGGTCACTTTATAATAGCCTTTTCCTAAGACCTCATTGATTTTGTATGGTCCTTTCCAATTTGCAGCGAGTTTTCCTTTCCCTGATTTGTTGACTCCAATGTCGTTTCTGATCAAGACCAAGTCACTTAGGGTGAATGCTCTTCGAATGACTTTTTTGTTGTATCTTGTGGCCATCCTTTGCTTCAACGCTGCTTCTCTTATTTGGGCTTCTTCTCAGACTTCGGAGAGCAAGTCGAGCTCCTCTTTGTGCCCCTGTATATTTCCGATCTCGTCATGGAGAATCACTCTTGGGCTTTGCTCGTTGACTTCTATTGGGATCATGGCTTCTACCCCATAAACTAGTCGGAAGGGTGTTTCTTCAGTGGCGGATTGGGGGGTTGTCCTGTAGGCCCATAGCACTTGTGGGAGCTCTTCAGCCCAGGCTCCTTTTGCATCTTGTAGCCTTTTCTTTAGCCCTGCCAGTATGACCTTGTTGGCTGCCTCGGCTTGCCCATTGGCTTGCGGGTGTTCCACCGAGGTGAACTGGTGCTTGATTTTCATACTGGCTACTAGGCTTCTAAAGGTAGAGTCGGTGAACTGGGTTCCATTATCTGTTGTAATGGAATAGGGTATCACATATCTTGTGATGATATTTTTGTAGAGGAACCTCCGACTTCTCTGTGCGGTGATGGTGGCCAATGATTCTGCTTCTATCCATTTTGTGAAGTAATCTATTCCCACTATCAGGTATTTGACTTGTCCTGGCGCCTGGGGAAAAGGACCTAATAAATCCATTCCCCATTTTGCAAAGGGCCATGGAGAAGTGATGCTGATGAGCTCCTCCGGGGGAGCCACATGGAAATTTGCATGCATCTGGCATGGTTGACACTTTTTCACAAATTCGGTCGCATCTTTCTGCAAGGTCGGCCAGTAGAATCCAGCTCGGATCACTTTCCTGGCTAGTGACCTTGCTCCGAGATGATTTCCGCAGATCCCACTGTGGACTTCTTCCAACACTTCGGTGGTTCTTGAGGTCGGTACACACTTTAATAATGGTGTTGATATCCCCCTTCTGTAGAGGATATTTCTCACCAAAGTGTAATGTTGTGCTTCCTTCTGGATCTTCTTAGCCTCTTTCTCCTCCTTGGGGACGATGTCGAATTTCATGTATTCGACCAAGGGGTTCATCCAACCGAGGTTTAATCCGACTACCTCGAGGACCTCTTGTTTGTCTTTTTCTTTTACTACGGAGGGTTTCTGGAGAGTTTTCTGGATCAGGCTTCTGTTATTCCCTCCTGGCTTGGTACTTGCCAACTTGGATAGGGCGTCTGCTCTGCTGTTTAGATCCCGAGTTATGTGTTTGACCTCGGTTTCTGCAAAGCGCCCAAGATGTTCCAGAGTTTTTTTCCAAGTACCTTTTCATATTTGGGTCCTTTGCCTGATACTCTCCACTTATCTGGGAGGTCACCACTTGCGAGTCGCTGTATATCATCACTTTTGTAGCACCGACTTCTTCCGCCAGCTTCAATCCAGCAATCAAGGCTTCATACTCTGCCTGATTATTTGAAGCTGGGAATTCAAATTTGAGGGAAACTTCTATCTGGGTTCCTCTTTCATCCACCAATATTATGCCTGCACCGCTTCCTGTTTTGTTTGAGGATCCATCTACATAGAGTTCCCATGCAGTTGATTTTTTCTCTTGGTCTCCTGCGTATTCGGCGATGAAGTCGGTGAGGCACTGGGCTTTAATCGTCGTCCGAGTTTCATACTTCAAGTTGAACTCGGAGAGCTCTATTGCCCATTGAACCATTCTCCCTGCAACATCCGTCTTTTGGAGGATTTGCTTCATGGGTTGGTTCGTGCGGACTCTTATTGTGTGAGCTTGAAAGTAAGGTCGTAGCCTTCGTGAGGCTACCACTAAGGAGTAGGCAAACTTCTCTAGTTTGTGGTATCTTAGCTCAGGGCCTTGTAGAACTTTACTGATGAAATATACTGGGTGCTGTCCGACCTCGTCTTCTCTTATCAGGGCCGACGAGACGGCCTTGTCTGCTACAGATAAGTATAGGACGAGGTCTTCCCCAGCTGTAGGTCGGGCCAGAATAGGAGGTTGGCTCAAGAATCTTTTGAACTCCTGGAACGCCTCCTCGCATTCAGGAGCCCATTCGAATTGACATCCCTTTCTCAATAAGGAGAACAGTGGAAGGGATTTTAGTGCTGATCCTGCCAAGAATCTGGAGAGGGCTGCAAGTCGGCCATTCAGCTGCTGGACCTCTCTTAAACAAGTCGGGCTTTTCATCTCCAGGATAGCTCTACACTTGTCGGGATTAGCTTCAATCCCTCTTTGTGTTAGCATAAACCCTAGGAATTTTCCTGCCTCTACCGCGAAGGCACACTTTGCGGGATTTAGTCTCATCCCGTGTAACCTTATGGTGTCGAAGACTTGCGAGAGGTCTGCCAAGAGGTTGACTTCTTTCTTGGTCTTTACCAGCATGTCGTCGACGTATACTTCCATTAGGCTCCCAAGGTGAGAGGCAAACACCTTATTCATCAGTCTCTGGTATGTGGCCCCATGAATGACAAGTATTGATACCCCGAGCTGGAGTCTACCAGGGTGTCAATACTTGGCAGTGGATAAGGGTCCTTGGGACAGGCCTTATTTAAGTCGGTATAGTCGACACACATTCTCCATTTACCATTTTGTTTTTTGACTAGCACTACATTGGCTAGCCATGTTGGGTACTTGACTTCTCTGATGAAGCCGGCTTCTAGGAGCGCTTGTACTTGCTCTTCTACTATTAGGGCTCGTTCTGGGCCGAGCTTGCGTCTTCTTTGTTGTACAGGTCTGGACCCCGGGTAAACCGAGAGCTTATGAGACATGAGCTCGGGGTCTATCCCAGGCATGTCGGAGGCCTTCCAGGCGAAGAGATCGGAGTTAGCTCTTAGGAGCTTAGTCAACCCTTGTTTTAGGGTTTCCCCTAGGTCGGCCCCTATGTGAGTATTTTTTCCCTCCTCTTCGCCGACCTGTATCTCCTCGGTTTTTCCTCCCGGTAGTGGACGCAGCTCCTCTTTAGCCCTTGCACCTCCGAGCTCTACTGTGTGAACTTCTCTGCCTTTTTCTCTCAGGTTTAGGCTTTCATTGTAGCATTTCCTTGCCAATTTCTGATCTCCCCTTACCGTTGCTATTCCCGCTGAGGTCGGAAATTTCATACAAAGGTGAGGAGTGGATACCACCGCTCCGAGTCGATTAAGGGTAGCTCTGTCGATTAAAGCATTATATGCTGACCCTACATCGATGACTATGAAGTCTATACTTAGAGTTTTTTATTTTTTCCCTTTTCCAAA
The DNA here is from genome assembly GCF_000816755.2 of Arachis ipaensis. Lineage (NCBI taxonomy): Eukaryota > Viridiplantae > Streptophyta > Magnoliopsida > Fabales > Fabaceae > Arachis > Arachis ipaensis. The sequence goes on along the minus strand of NC_029790.2, from coordinate 2,379,049 downwards.
AGTGGTGTGGAGGGGCAAAAATCCCAGTGGCTTTATGGGCGTGTCGCCTAATCTGTACAAGGTGTCGGGGTAGGTTCTTAACTCTTTTTCATCCAACCCTAGTTTGTCGAAAGCGGGCTTGAAAAGAATGTCCGCTGAGCTTCCTTGGTCTACTAGGGTTTTGTGGAGATGAGCATTTGCTAGGATCATAGTTATTACCACTGGATCATCGTGTCCAGTGATTATTCCTTGCCCATCTTCTTTTGTGAATGAAATGGTGGGGAGGTCGGATGACTCTCCGCCGACCTGGTAGACTCTCTTGAGATGCCTTTTGCGAGAGGATTTGGTGAGTCCCCCTCCCGTGAACCCTCCTGAGATCATATGGATATGTCTCTCCGGGGTCTGTGGTGGTGGGTCTCTTCTATCCGCATCATCTCGCTTTCTCTTCCCATGGCTGTCCGACATTTCTATGAGATATCTGTCAAGCCGACATTCTCTAGCCAGCTTTTCTATCACATTTTTGAGGTCGTAATAGTCATTTGTGGAGTGACCATATATTTTATGGTACTCACAATAGTCGCTGCGGCTCCCCCCTTTTTTATTTTTAATGGGTCTGGGGGGTGGCAGCCTTTCGGTGTTACAAATCTCTCTGTATACATCTACTATAGAAACTTTCAGAGGAGTATAAGAGTGATATTTTCTTGGTCTATCTAGAACGAGTTCTTCCTTCTTCTTGGTTTCCCTTTCCCTCTCTTTTGTTGAGGGAGGGTGCCCAGGTCGCCAGCTCAGGTCTCTCAACTTAGCATTTTCCTCCATGTTGATGTACTTTTCAGCTCTTTCCTGTACATCACTTAGAGAGATGGGGTGTCTTTTGGATATGGACTGTGAGAAGGGACCTTCTCTGAGCCCATTGACTAACCCCATTATGACTGCCTCGGTGGGCAGGTCTTGAATCTCTAAACATGCTTTGTTGAACCTTTCCATATAGGCTCGTAAGGATTCTCCGACCTCCTGTTTTATTCCCAGGAGGCTTGGTGCATGTTTTACTTTGTCTTTCTGGATAGAGAACCTCATCAAGAACTTCCTTGAGAGGTCTTTAAAACTGGTAACCGACCTCGGGGGGAGGCTGTCGAACCACTTCATCGCCGCTTTCGACAAGGTTGTCGGAAAAGCTTTGCATCGCGTAGCATCAGAAGCGTCGGCCAGATACATCCGACTTTTAAAATTGCTCAAATGATGCTTTGGATCAGTGGTTCCATCGTAGAGGTCCATATCGGGGCTTCTAAAGTTTCTCGGAACTTTTGCCCTTATTATGTCCTCACTAAAAGGATCTTCCCCCCTAGGGGCGACTCTTCTCTACTGTCACGGGAGTTCCGACCTTTGAGGGGGATTCTAACTTTAAGAGTTTTTCCTCTAATTCTTTTCGTCGATCCATCTCCTCTCTTAGGTGCTTTTCTATCTCCCTTTGTCGCTCCCGTTCCTGTTCTAGTTGTTCCAAACGACTTTGGTGGACATGGACTAATCCCATAAGTTCAGTTGCGTGGGACTGTCCGTCCTTCTCTGACTCACGGCCTTCTGAGGAATTCACCTTCGGGGTTTTGACTCTGGAGGTTCCTTCTTTGTGTTGATCGTTGGTTTCCTGATGGAGGGTTAGGTCCGCGTCATTATTTCCGGTATCCAGATTCTCTTGTTCAGAATCTGTTTCCACATGACCCTCTTCAGGGGATCTGTCCGCCATCACTCGTTGATCTCTCGGGTCCCCGGCAACGGCGCCAATGTTGCGGTAGGTAACCGGAGATTAATGGGCTGGATGGCGTTGGTTGGCCCAATCGTCTGAGGGAGGAAGCCTTTGAGAGGGTCTGCGCCTTGGGGGCCTCCGTCCGACTTGTGAGTATGAATGAATGGGGGGTGGTACCTGCAAGGACACTCCGATGCCTAAGTCAGCAAGAGTGTTAGCCGGTCTAGAGAGTATTGGGACTTAGAGATACCTGAGGGGTGTCAGTGTATTTTATAGTGGTGAACCAATAATCACCGTTGGAGTAGTGCCACTTTTCTAGGGTGTTAACCGTCCCTTTATCTTAGAGAAGTTAAGATATGGCTCGTGAAGTGGTTAGAGAGATTCTAGGGGCAGTTACTCATTCAAATGAGTGATTATCTGCCAGCTAACCCTCGTTTCCGACTTCTTTAGAGCAAGTCGTGACGAGT
>NC_029790.2:2373140-2376758 GCF_000816755.2 Arachis ipaensis | reverse complement strand
TTATACACCAAATTAAAAAAAGGGTTTATTCAAGCACACCCTAAAGAGAAAAAAAAGGAAATTGAATGCTTCAAACTTTATTTATTACACATAAATAACTCAAACATTAAACTCTAAAATAGCGTTTGTTTTGAGGTACTGAGACAAAAACTAAGAGACTGAGACTCAGTATTGTGTTTGTTAGTTCAGAGACTGGTACTAAAATTTCTGTCTCTGTCTCTAAAATTTCAGTATTTCAGTACCTCCAAAAAGTAGGGACACAGGGGACTGAAATTTTTAGAGATTGAGACTGAAATTTTAATAACATTTTATACCTAAAATACTTTCATTTCAATTAATTAATTCCAATTTTACTCTTTGTACAAATTAAATTAGAGTTTCATTCTTGTTTCAATTTCTGTCTCTTATTTTGCACCAAACAGAATACTGAGATTTATTTCAATCCCTGTCTCTTAGTCTCTGTCTCTCAGTCTCAGTCTTTCCATCTCTGTCTCTCCACCAAATGCTACCTGTTACGGTAGGTAACCGGAGATTAATGGGCTGGATGGCGTTGGTTGGCCCAATCGTCTGAGGGAGGAAGCCTTTGAGAGGGTCTGCGCCTTGGGGGCCTCCGTCCGACTTGTGAGTATGAATGAATGGGGGGTGGTACCTGCAAGGACACTCCGATGCCTAAGTCAGCAAGAGTGTTAGCCGGTCTAGAGAGTATTGGGACTTAGAGATACCTGAGGGGTGTCAGTGTATTTTATAGTGGTGAACCAATAATCACCGTTGGAGTAGTGCCACTTTTCTAGGGTGTTAACCGTCCCTTTATCTTAGGGAAGTTAAGATATGGCTCGTGGAAGTGGTTAGAGAGATTCTAGGGGCAGTTACTCATTCAAATGAGTGATTATCTGCCAGCTAACCCTCGTTTCCGACTTCTTTAGAGCAAGTCGTGACGAGTACCGACTTCGTAGTGGCTGATCTGGTGAAAGGTGAGGTCAACCCTTTGGGTTGGGCCTTTTTACTTGGATCCTGGGCCTTAATCGTTGGGCCAGGGTATGAACAATAGGTATAGGAGTGTATTTCGAGAGACAATATCTGCTTGAAATTATATGATATTAAAATTAGTTAATGATCAAATTTATCTTTAAAAGATTATTCATTTTTTAAATTAGTTTTTGAAATATTTTTTTAGTCAAATTCACCTTTTAAAAATTTTTAAGTTAGTCGCATTAGTCTTTCTATAAATTCTGTAGTTGAGGACGTTAGAATTTGTTTATTATGTGATACATAAAGTGATATCACACTACACATATATGTAAAATTGTAAATATAATATCCGTAATTAATTGACTTTAGAATCATTTACTCGTATAAACACCTAACATAACCTCAATATAATTTTTTTCTCAACAATAACATAATAAAATACTAGTAAGAAGAATTAAATTATAACAATAATACATATTTTTACCCTCTATTAATAGAGAAGAAGTAATACTCTTAAACCAGGCCCATATTCCTTATAAATTTCACGTAAAAATTATATCATATATCCGTCCAAAAAAAGAATAAGAATACAATTGGTGTTGGTCAACTGTGAAGAGCTTTAGACCACGGGGGAGGAATCAAGTGAGATAAATAAGATGAGAAGATACTACATCTAGCTCAAAACCTTAAGTATTAAGTTAATGAGTCTCTCATCTTATAAACTCCTCACTTTTTCTTATTTTCTTTGATGTGGAACTAACTTCAATACTCCTCACACTTGCAATATTAGCAATCTCCCCCTCAAGTGTGAGTCTCCACATCAAGCATCAACTCCCCATCTTTCTAGCTCCTCCGCCACATGAGTATTCATCCATCACACCGCCGCAAAACACTACGGGACACGTCGCCCGAACCACCTTTGCCGGGAAGGCTTTCGATGCTTCACCTTGAATACCCCTTAAAACCAGACCGATTAAATCATTGGCTCTGATACCACGGTGGCCCAACAGTGGTATCAGAGCCGATGGTTAATCGGTCTGGTGGTTTTAAGGAGTATTCAAGGTGAAGCATCGAAAGTCTTCCCGACAAAGGTGGTCTGGGCGGCGTGTCCCGTGGTGTTTTGCAGCAGTGTGATGGACGAATACTCATGTGGCGGAGGAGCTAGAAAGATGGGGAGTTGATGCTTGATGTGGAGACTCACATTTGAGGGGGAGATTGTTAATGTTGCAAGTGTGAGAAGTGTTGAAATTAGTCCCACATCAAAGAAAGCAAGGAAGAGTGATGAGTTTATAAAATGGGAAACCCATTAACTTGATACCTTAAAGTTTTGAATTGAATGTGGTGTCTTCTCATCTTATTTATCCCACTTGATTCTTCTTAAAAATCTCCCCGATGGTCGAAAATTTTCCACAATTAGCCCAACAAATAATAGAGTTTAAATTGATCAAAATCTTAAGTTGGCAATTGCATTTATATATACTTTGACTTGTCAAACATATCAATTTCTATAATTTTTTATAATCTTCTTGCTCTTGCCAAAACATTAATGAATTCAATTTGTACTTTTTCTTGGACACTTGAGTATGAATTGTCATATAAAACTTTTATAAATTTCTAGCAATCTCTAATAATTTTAATTCTACTTAAAATTTTTAATTTGGTTATTGGTAATCGATAAATTTAGTTTAATTTTCAACAATTTGACTCAATTGATTATTGATATTCAATTGATTATTGACATGATAAGTTACGAAATTATATCAAATGAGTCTAATTAACTCATGAGATTGGGATTAGAGTTTAGCAAGTGAAAAATTATTTGATTAAATTTTATAAATTTATCATGTCAATAGTTAATTAGGATTGTCAGTGTGTGTGTTGTAGTATCACTTAATATATCACGTCAATAAATTTAATGTCATTAGCTATAAAATTATTGGAAAGACTAACATAATTAACTTAAAATTATAGACAAATTTAATTAAAAGAATCTTTCGATAACCAATTTAAAAAATATGTGATCTTTTGTGAATGAATTTGATCATTTACTTATCTTAAAATACAAGTGCCTCCATTAATTTAGTTTGCTATATCTATAAATATAATAAAACAATCTTTTACTCTATGCAAAAATTCTTTCAAAAAATTCATTTATTAATACTTTTGCATCTTTCATGCAACTTCTCAAATGACAATGATTGGACTTGCAGTTTGTCAATACTAACACTTTTTGAAAAAATAATCTCTCAATCTCTTATTTAACTAAAAGGAAGAACCAAATATATCATCATTTGGTATTTACTCATCATTAATAGTTTTAGTAAATTATTCCTTAACAAATAGATCAATTTCAAGTATTGAATGAGTGGCACCGACTGTGAAGGGAAGACAGAATCTTTAGACCCCAGCCCGGCAGCCCCTACAAAAAACAACAGACATTACAAAATGATCAAAGTAGAGAGGTTTGGTTGGTCATAAATATGATCACAAGTGCAATTATGATAGATCAAGAGAACTTCACCTTCCTCTTTACACTCTCTTATATATTGCTTCCTTTATATAATTATATCACACTCACACCCTTGAGAACATTCGAGATTTATGCGCTGATAGCGACCCTTGAAAATTTTTAGTATCATGCTGATCAAT
>NC_029790.2:2365353-2373076 GCF_000816755.2 Arachis ipaensis | reverse complement strand
CTATAAAGATAAAAAATCAAAATTTATTTTATTTAATATTTATTAATTATTATAATAATTAATAAATACTAAATAAAATAAATTACGACTATTTTTTGGCTGATTTTTTTTTGGTTAACTTACGAACATTTTTCCATTATGGTGTTAGGATATTAATTTTACGTAAACGTGCAACTTCTCCCATATATATTTGGGTGGAATTTAAAATATTTTATTTATTTAAATAAAAACACCAAAAATATTATATATGCTTAGTTCGTGATTATGAAGCTATATCGCAGCTCACTCTCTTTTACCAAGCACGAGAAATTAAATATATTTTATTAATTAGTTTTTTCACTTTCTGTATCCCTCTTGATTTTGTAGTTATAAAGTTCCCATTCTATACCAAACAAGACTTAAAACATTAAAAGAATGTGACCAGGTTTACATCATTTTGGTTTACCCATGAACTTGGTGGACAGTGACAAGAGAAACAGATATTTTATCATTGCTAACCATTTTTATTTTCAAAGTAAATAATAATATGACAATAATCAAACAATAATTCAAATAAACAAATAAATAGTTTGATAATAAATAATGTACACTTCCCATTTTTAAGAATATAAAAGTTTGACATTTTTTTTCAAGTTTAGATATGGTTTAAAAATAGAACATTTATCTTTCGATAAAACACATAAATAAAATTCTAGAAATTGTTCACTTGTTAAAAATTTTGAAGAAAAATAAAAAAAATAAAGTAATCATATTTATTCTTAAATTTTAAATTTTTAAATCATAAATTCTTCTTTGTTTTGCTTTTATTTTCTCTAAAATTTTAATTCACAAGCAACTTTTAAATATATATTTATGAATTTAATTAACAAGTGTCTTAAAAACACGTATTAAAATTATTAATTGATAAAATATTAAAAATTTAAACTTTTAATATATGGAGACCATTTTAATAAAGACATTAAAAATATCTTTTTTTAAAGACGTTTACATGTGTCATGTTATTATTAGATATTTTTATTAAATTGGTTAATAATTTATTTTTTAATAAACCAAAACAAAATCGATTTATTATAGCAATAATAATAAACTCAATTATTTGCATTATAATTATTAAATTCGATTTGATTCGATCGAATTACACAATTTAAACCGAATATCTTTAAACTTTTTGGTAAAAAGACAAATATATCTCTGATTTTTTGTTTTGTAAACATTTAAATCTTTAAAATTTTTAAAATACAATTAAATCTCTAAACAAAATAGTCACCAAAAAATCTCTAAACAAAATTAAGTTTTTGTTATTGTTATAAAAAAATCGGTTTTATTATAATTTGTTAAAAATTTAAAATAACCGATTCATTAATACGTCCAATAATAATATGAAACGTAATCATCTTTATAAAAAGACGTTTTAAGCGTCTTTATGGAGTATCCATAATATATTTATTACATCTTTATTAAAATACAAAATTCAAAAACTTTCATCACTACTAAAGTCATATTTTATTAGGTACAGTTTATAAGTAACTAGCTACTAGCTAGCATGATGTAAATTAAGGAGAAAAACTAATAAAAATTTAATGAGCATGATGTGGCAAAATTTTATATGGTAGATTGAAGAAAACGTAGGAAATTGATGACCCCAAGATGAGGACTCTCAAGAATTTAGATTACTGCAAATGAAAATGAAACTAAAATTGAAAGGGATCTTTGATCTTCTCTCAGCAACAATAATAATATAGTGTTTGGGTGTTACCCTTTGCTCCAAAGTTCACAACTTTGCATTCTTCTCTCACTTTCACTTTGCCTCTGCCTCTGTCTCTGACTTTCCATTGTTGTTCTTCTTCCTCTGTGCCTTCACATTTTTTCAGGTTTGTTGTTTCTTTTGTGTGTGATGCAAACATAAAGGTATATACTTGTTGAGTTTTACATTCTGTTAAGAAATTTTGTGGATATTGCATAGTTTGGTTGGTATTTTGCATGTTCTGAGATTGCAATGAACTTGTTCACATTCTTCTGAGCTTGTGTTTAATGATTATGTTATATGGTACTGGCAGATATTTTCACAATATTCTTTCTTTCATTGTTTCATGACTTGTGTTGTTCTTGTCCTGCTATGTTCTTATTCCTTCTATTAATGTCATTAATCCCAAAAGCAACCATTTGGTTTGAATTTCAACCTTCTGATTATGTGTTTCAATTGCCAAAGTTTTATAATTCTGTTTTTATTTTTTGGACAAAATCAGAAATTATCTTAAATTTTGTCTCTACTAAACAGGAAAATTTTGAAGTTATTGGCTCTGTGTCTTTCTCCAAAGTCCAATTTTTATTTATTTATTTATTGTTATTATTATTTTTTCTGTTTTTTGTCCTCAAATGTCTCTGCCTTCTGTATCTCATGATGGGAACCAAATATTACCTTAGTGATTTCAATTTGATTAAGTTTATTCTAGATTAGAACTATCCTGTGAATTGGGGTCTCTATAGGTTGAGCTTCGAAATTGTTCAGGAATTTTTTTCCATGGGCTTTGCATGCAGTGAACTTGCTTTGGAAGAGTGTTATAACATCTTGTTCTTATGAGGTTTGCTCACACCCTTTTGGATGTTGTTTAATTTGAGTTTGAATTCCAATAAGGTCTTGGACTCTTGACTTTGTTTGAAACTATATTCTCATTTCTGTATATATACATATATTCCAGTTTCTTACTGACTTTGTTCTAGCATCTTAGGCAACCACTCGAATCGGAATCTGGGTTGGGATGTTTCCTGCCTCATGTTACATTCTGTGATTCTGTATTAGGAATTAGACTTTTCTTTTTCCTTGTGTTTTCTGTTGCAAATGGTTTTTCTGGTAAAGGTGATTTTTTTCCCCCCTTTTTGGTCCTACCTTATTTTGGAGTTATATAGCTTTAATACCTCAAAACAGTTAAAACCTTGAATATTATGTACATTGATGTTCATGCCACTGCAATGCTTGAATATTGAATGTCTAAGGATGAATTACAGAATTAGTCAGTTAAATGGTTTGTCATTTCAATGTAATTTAGTCTTGTTCATGTTAGTGAAACATTATATGCCCCTTTGATTCTTATTTGATATATGTGTTTTGACAGTTAGAGTGTTATCGCCATGTCAGTTGCACCGGTTGAGAGCATCCCCTCTTTAAGTAGTGACCTCTTCTATGACATACTGCGAAGGCTTGATGGCGCGACATTGGCAAGCGCGGCGTGCACCTGTGCTGCACTTTGCTCCATCTCAAAAGAAGAGAGTTTATGGGAAAATGTATGTTCATCTATGTGGCCTTCAACCAATAGGGAAGATGTCAAAAGTTTAATCTCTTCTGTTGGTGGATTCAGAAAATTCTATGCAGACAGTTTTCCACTTATTGTGAACAAGGATGTTATGGAGTTTCATCACAACAACTACTTTGAGTACCCTGATGATTGGACCGAAGCCGAATATTATGGTGATGTGATTGAATCAGAGAGCATCTCTCCATCTAACTTTGTTTCTATTGTAGATATTAGGTTCAAGGAGAAACCAATCTGTTCCAAAGTTCTGTTGGGTATTCCAAATGCAAATGGCTATGATGATTGGTTCTATAACTGCCCTTTTCAGATTGATATTCTTACTTATGCAGATAGCGAAGGCAACAACGATGGCGCCGTGAATCTTTCCATTTCTGATGGTCTGCCAGCAATTACATCCATGGAAAGGGAAAAGAAAGATGGGAAGCTTTGGAAGGAGCTTAGCAATGGACTCAGGCTTAGTTGGATTGTAGTAAACAGAAAAATCAAGCAAGCTGCAAATCTTTCTAGTTGGTTTCCTCTTGGTGGCCAAAGGCATTGGCCAACAGATAATGATTTTGTAGTCCGGTTCGGATCGATTCTCCCGGCCGAGGAAATTCTTCCTTGCCAAGTAGTGGAGTGCATCCTTATCATGAAGTTTAGAGTTGTCCACACAGAATCAGAGGGGATTCAAACTAGTCTTAAGTTAACTGAATTGAGCATGCAATTGGAAGACATGGAAGGTGCTCATGTTAATGGAAGAAACAGTTTGCATATTCTTAAGAAAGCACTTAGTTGCCAAAGGAGCAAAAACTATGGTGATGCACTTGAGTCTTGTCACATGTATTCAAAGGTGCAGAATGAGTTGAAGAAGGAAAAGATGAGAAATGAAAATAGGTTGGATAGGCTTTGTATTCTGAGTGGCATTGCTGCTTTTATGACATTCTGGTACTGTGTCCTGTGAAAATGGTGCTTCACTTCATAGTTTAACATAACATCTGCTAATTATGCTTCCTCTAACAAAATTTGTTATCATATTGCCAACTTCCATCTTGGGTGATTTTCCTTGCTTCTACTAAAGAATTAAATTAAGGTGGAAACTCAAATGCAGATAACTTCATGTGAAGTTGATAGTTGAGAGTTGTTAAATAATTTGATAGATTTGACTAAATTATCATCAAACGGCCCTAAGCTATCAACTTTACATGAAGTTAATGGTTAACTGCACCTAAATTTTTACCTTAAACTAATATCCTAATAATCCTAGGGCGTGTTTGATTGGGAGGATAAAATCGAACATAAATTTCTTCGACTATGTTACGTGTACACCAAAATCAGCCACCAGTGTAAAATACATATTGTAATACAAATATACATTAAAAATAAATTAAACCAAACATGTATTTATATACAAATATACTGGTAGTTTGTTTTATTGGCTGATTTTGATATATGAATAATATTTTTGTAGTTACTTAGATTAATTTTATTGGGATATAAATTCGCCAGAAGAATTTTATTGAATTTATCTTTAAACGCTTCTTATTAAATAAAGAGTGTTAGGACTAAAAGTTGAAGATTTAGGATTTTAGGATTTAAAATATTTTATTTCTTATTTTTTACCTTTAATAATATTAGAGAAAAGAACAAATAGGTCTTTGACCTTTTGAACCATGGATATTTAAACCCCTGAAGATTTAAAAATATATTTAAGTCATTGACTTTCTAAAACCTGAACATATCGATTTTTGGGTCTAATTTATCTCATTTTAAAAACTCTTTCACGTGCGCATCCATGTATCGGTCAGGTCAATACAACTGAAGTTACATTTGATTTTTTCGTTGGGTCTGATAGACCCAAGTGAACAGAAGAATCAATTTGTCCAGATTTTGAGAATGTCAGAGACTTAATTGTATTTTTAAATCTTCGAAGACTTAAATATCGGTAGGCCAAAAGATCAATGATTTATTTGTCCTTTTCTCATAATATTATATGTGCATGTTAACATTGGTCAATTCATTGTGATTGAGTGAAGCTACAAAACTTACAAGGAAATCATGAAAGACCATCCTCATGGTTTAAAGGTTGTGTAAGTAATAAGAATTCAGCACCTCATTGTACTCTTCCTTTAAACTTTGAAAACGAGATAATACTCAATTTAGTCCCCGAACTTACACGCGAGTCTCAATTTAGTTCTTAAAGTTTCAATTGCCTCTATTTAGTCCCCAAACTTTGTGAACATAACTCATGTTAGTCCTTGAAACAATTTTTAACATACAAACGTTAACGGAACACTGTCGTGACAGTCGGATGCCACACTAAACTTTGTCAAATGATGACGTTTTCGTTTTGGCACTCAAATAACCTAAAAACAACATCCTAAATGGTGTTTATTAAAATTTTACCTAACAAAATAAGTAATACAATGTCGTTTTTGAGCTATTTAAATGTTAAAACCAAAACTGCATCATTTTACAAGTTTTAACGTGACATATGATAGTCTACAACAGCACTCTATTAACGTTTTTATACTAAAAATGGTCTCGGGAACTAATATGAGGCACGTTTATAAACTTCGGGGACTAAATAGAGGCAATTGAAACCTCAGGGACTAAATTGAGTCTCGCGTGTAAGTTCAGGGACCAAATTGAATATTATCTCCTTTGAAAACTGTCTAACCAATTACACCATAACTAAGCTTGACTCATAAATGTCTTCTGGTCAAATGCAACCTTATTTCTTTCTTCTTTTTTTTTTTTTTACTTTTGGTTTTGTTTAAAGGTGGGACAGTGGTAGTTATTAGATTGGGGGTATATTTAGTCATGGCAGTTAGTTAGTAGGTGGAATATTTAGTCACATGTCCTATGCTTGTAAATATGCATATCACCAAACTACTAACAACTTTAACTTATCAATTCCCTTTCAATTTCACTCTTTTTTGTTCACTTGTGGGGTTTAATTCTAAAGAAATATTATATTACAACTTTACAAGGTCTTCATAAGACAATCATACTATGAATATATATGATCATGCATGTGTTAAACCTGATGCAAGCCAAAAACTATAATATTATAAACAAGAGTATAATTAGGTAGTGTTTGTTTTTAGATATTGGAACTAAAATTGGAATTGGAATTCAGTATTATGTTTGGTAGTTAAAGACTAGAATTAAAATTTCAGTTCTGAGACACAAAATTTTAGTCATTTCAATATTTCTAAATAATGAGAATAAAAAATACTAAAATTTCTAAAATTAAATACTAAAACTTTAATGATATTTTAAAAAATATATATATTTTTATTTAATTATTTAAATTTTAAATCAATCACAAAGTAAACATGATACTAAGATATAACTCAATTCAATATATTTTATACTAAATATAATATAAAAATTTAATTTAATCTTAATTTTTTAATTTCTATTTCCTAATTCCGACATCTCAATCTTAGTCTCTCTTTTAAATGCAATATTAAAGAATAGAGAGACCTTATAATTGAAAACAAAATACTGATAGCACCGTCAATTTAATTAGTTTATTTCGTCAAGAAAGATTCCCATAAAATTGAATAATCAGGTACCGTTTTTGGACATGCAAATTCAATGGTTCAGTCTGATTTAGCATTGTAATAATAATAAGATAAGCTAAAAGGAAGGCAAGGATTATGGCAAAAAGTTCCACGTGTGTCGCAGCTATTTGGGACCAACACTTTGGATCTCTTCTAAAATCTGAATCAATTAGACCTATGTGCCTATCTTCAGCCATTCACACATGAATGTCACACAAAAATTGGCAACTTCCATGTGCCTTGGCACCACCGTTTTCTTATGGGACTTGAGAAACTTACATTCACTCAGTACTAGGGGTGTAAGTTATCGAATTGGACCGAAAATTATCGCAAATCGAACCGAATATTATAACAACCAATTTAAAAATAAAAATAAAAAATCGATTTTTTTTTTGTTTTTTTTTGACAAAATCGATCGGTTCGATTCAGTTTTCGGTTGATTCGATAGAAATCGAACCGAACTAAACTGAACTGAAGATATGCATCCATTTCAATGTTTTAACCATTTTAACTTTTAACCTAACAATAAAAATCTCTAATTTCTAACTATTTTGATGTTTTACTCTTATTATTTCAGTTTATTGACTATTTTAAACCTCTAATTATTGTGATTCATATTTTGCTCATTAAAATTAAAAATCAGAAAAACCGACCGAACCAAACCACTGTTGGTTCGGTTCGATTCGATTCAGTTGTTGTAAAAATAACAAACCGAACAATTGTGTGTCTATAGAAATCGAACATATCGATTCGATTAATTTTTTGTCCAAAACCGAACCAAACCAAACCGATAACACCCATGCTCAGGACATAGGATATATAATACTTAATGCTGAAGATGGTTATGGGGGAAAAAACATACGA
>NC_029790.2:2349921-2365335 GCF_000816755.2 Arachis ipaensis | reverse complement strand
ATATTAATAATATAACAAATAGTAAATTTTATCTCCCATATCATATAATCAGCTGTGTAAATATAAAGCTACTGGTAGAACTAACACAATTTACTTAACTAATCCACCAATCTTGACTTAATTATAAAAATATTTGTTCGTCTAATACTTTTTTAATTTAAGTGTTATCTTTTTGTGTAAATTTTAAATAGTAAATTCATTATTGATTTTACGTTTGGAGTGAATGTTTTTTCAATTTTAAAACAAGCACCCCACTTGAATTTTTCAAAAATTTTAAAATACTTTTTCCATTTAACGTATTTAGATAGTACCATTGAATTTAAAAAAAAAAACTGACAAAAAGAATCTTTGAATTTTTTTTTTCAGTTTTTTACGGTATCTCTAATCCGTCGCGAGTTGATCACTCGACTAATCCAAGTTGGTTAATTCAACTTTTTTTTAATGTGTCTTTTTTTCGGATTTGGGCATTGCCCAGAACCCATTCCCCCACCTGACCCGATACCACATACATTCCATCCACCTGCTTTGGAATATTGGATCAGACATGTTATGAATTTAAGCCCATTTTATTTTCTTTTGGGGCTTGATCTTTTTTATTTTTCTATGGGGTTTAAGCCCATTTCGAAGGACATTATGGTTACTCGGTGCAGATACTTGTTTTTCACTAAAAAGTAAAAATTGTTTCACAAATCATAATCGAAAAATCAATAGAAGAGGAGAATGGGTCAGTGAACGTAAATCATAATTGATTATTTTGGTTTTATCATATTGGACCATTTCTGTTAGAACTTAGAAGCGCTGGTTTTTGTTTTTTGGCGGTTTCGTTAAAGATGCATAAAGTAAATGTTGGAAATATAAAAAGATATTAAAATCCCGTGATTTGCATCAGCAATAGAAGGTGCCATGCTTCTCATTTTAATGCTGAAGGTGAAGGTTTTAGCCATAACCTATCAAGTATGGATACTTCATTTGTTGTATCAGCGTATGAGACACGACATTCATCGACATTCATTCGACATGTATATCTTTAGTAGTATCTTATTAAAAAACAAAAAAAAATTGAATATATTTAGATACATTTAAATACTATTATGTATTAGCGTGTCTAATCTTATTCTTAACATGTATTTTTAAAATAAGTTTATAAATAATATATATTATTTATTAAAACAAAAAATATTTTAAATATTTTATATAATTAAAATAAAATATTTTATATTTTATATATATATCTATCTCTATATCTTATAAAATTTTAAAATTTATGTATTTATGTATCTCATATTCTATCATATTTTATATTGTGTCAATATCTATACATCACACAAGTGCCTTTTATCAATTATTAACCTATTAAGTGAAATTCGAAATCAATCCAAAAGAGATACAATATTTTCCATGCCTTTCCATTATTATGGGTCCACCATATAGAAACCAATTTCATGAACTAATTCAATTTGTTAATACTTAATAGCTTAATAAATTGGGTTTGTGTTCACATGTGTATATGCATGAAAAGTATGCACACCAAAATGCAATACAAAAATGTATATAACAATATGAATATATTTGATTTTTTTTTCTTATTAATTAGATTGAAATAGACGTGCTATGCATGACCTAATTTAATTAAATTGAGATGTCTATGTATGTCCAAATCTATACATTATCCCTCCATGCCCTAAATGATAACTTAATTTCTCAATCATCTGAAAAAAGAAATTTAAACCTGCCATTAAATTTCTGAATTCTATTTGATTATGTTATATATTTCACAATCAAACAACTAATAATTTCTACAGTGTTGTTAACAAGTTAATACCTCATAAAATATATAAAAAGTACTTGTTTAGGTGTAATTATTTTGATAACAAAATATCTTTTTTTAATGAAAAAGATTTTTTTTATTTTTTAACGTGTTTAGTAAATTTTTAATAATAAAAAACTAAAAATAAAGGTATTAGATATCTTTTTTGAAAAGCTACAATTTATATTTTTTTTAAAAGATATTTTTTTCTTACAAAAAGATATTTTTTACGTAATAAATAAACAAAAAAGTATTTTATATTGTTATATCCAAACATAATTGATAGATAAAAAGATCTTTTTACATGAGATACCCAAACATAAAATTACTTTTATTTTTCCATAAGATGATCTTTTTATATGAGATATCCAAACATAAAATTACTTTTACTTTTTTATAAGATTTAAAAAAAAATTAAATTTTTTTTTTTTAAAAACTCATCCAAATAAATTCTAAAAAATTTAAATTTATTAGGTCAAATTAGCTTCTAAGTCTTAATATTAGGCTGAAGCCTGAATGTTAGGTAACAAGAGGAATAATTAATGGACCGTACAGACTTTAGTTTAAACGATTTAATGAAACATTATTGTGATTTATGATGATGATGATGATGCCGGATATATGCCAAATACATTATGAGACTCGTAATAGTTTAATTCTTAATCAAACAATAAAGACTTGAAATGTTGGCATAAAAAAAAGGGACCATTATTCAACATGATATAAATTAAATAATAAATTGATGTAAAGTATTGCGGAAAAGATGGGTTTAAGTCTAAAGAGGCATGGGCTTGAGTCATTAGGTGGCAAAATCTATTTACTAATTATTAAATTAAGGTTTGAATAAATAAATAAATAAAACTCGAGAATTTGAGAGCATTATTGCATGTTTTGAAAGTATTAACAAAATCTTAAGTATTAAATATTTCTTATCCCAACTTTCTAATTTCTACGACAAGATATTAAAAGCTCCAAAGTCTTGAATTCAAACGAGAATGGTGCGCTTCTTCCACGTTTTAAACGAATCAAAAGTCATAACATGTTTTAATCACCTCCAGGCTCTAATACATACTCGGCTCGTTTGTTCCAAATTTTTTGAGGAAGTATATTTTAAAAATAACTATTTCTTTTATTTTTTATTTATTTGTTGGAATTTATAAAAAAAATTTTCTTTTTATTCTTTTATCCGAAAGAAAAAAAGTTAAAGAAAGAGAGCATCCACATTTATTGTCATTAATGTTTATAATTAGAGAAAATTGGCAATTAAGTCCTGAAATTTTGAATTTCGGACTAATTAGTTTCTTAAAAGAAAAAGTACTAGTTTGATTTTTTTAAAATAGTAAACAATTGTCATACTATGTCTTTTTTATTAATTTATCATGTAAAACTTAAGGATAATATATGTACTGTTAACTACTGTGACGTATTTATTTATAAAAGATCGTTAAGTAGATAATAATTTTTAGAGTAAAATTTGTGGCAACAAAAAGCAGTTGATAAAAGTTATGTAAAACTTTAAAAGCTAACGAATGCTTGATTATCCAAAATTATGTCATTTCTAAACTCATGTGACACATATCACTATACATAATAAGATACATAGACAATTTTATTTCATTTCATACTATTTATTGACGAAATAACATACATATATGTCCACTGTTTACTATTATAAATGACCTAATTAATTTTTTTTTTTCAAGAGTTAATTAGTTCAAAGTCAAAATTTTTTATGATATAATTGCCACTTTAATCTTATAATTAATGACTTTTTTCAAATCTATTCTGATATTTTCTAGAGAAAAAGACAATTCTAATATTACTATTAAATAAATAAAGTGAACTAATAATATATATACAAAAATTTTACAATGATAAACAAAAATATTAACATAAAAATTTAAATTAATACATGTGACAAGTCAGTTATCCATACATATAAACAAGATAAAATAAAAAAAAAATTATACAATACAATACAACGTATGTACTAATTCATGTTTGAGGTTTTCGAACTTTTTATTTTTAATATGATGAAAGGAATGGTGTATAGCTGGGATATGAGGGTGTATGGTGATTCACTGGCGTATGATGGCTGTTCAAGAGAAATCGGATCGTCCGATTGGAGGTACTAAAAATCCTAAGTCTAATTTGTGTACTGGCAGAAAATCCTCAGTTCGATTTGTGTACTAACAGAAAACCCTGGGTTCAGTATCCACAAAATTTTGCAATGAAAATCCTGGATCCGATTTCAGAAAACTCTAGGTCCAATTTGTGTCCCTCTCTTTCTGCAATGAAATCGGATAGTTCAATTTTTTCTCACTAAAACAAAAAATTAAACGCTGTCTCAACCGTATATATCTCCCCAATACTCCATAACTCAGCATAACTCACATCTCAACCTTGTATTAAAAAAAATTAGCCGAGGTTTTCAAATCAACATTTTTCGTGTATTATTGACAAAAAAATAACGTCAGAGACTGATTTATTTGTTGAAATTAAATTTAGGAGAATTTTTTATGTATTTTAAAAATAAAATGACTAAAAATACATTTGTTTTCCATAGCAAATGGACTGAGTCGAGTCAATATATGAGAAAGAGTAGATATGTTTTGAAAAGAGATAAGCTAAAAACAAATGACTTTAGTTTGCGTTTTTATTTTCTATTTTTATTTTTAATATTTTTTATTTTTTAAATTTTGTATTTTGTAAAAAATAATAAAATTTTATTTTCTATTTTTATCTCTTATTTTTAATTTTTTTACAAAATTTAAAAAATAAAAAATATTAAAAATAAAAAAAATACAAATACAAATCAAACACATCTAAAAATATCCAATCTTAAGAATCTCAGTAAACTAATTTGGATAATTATTCATAATTTATGTATTAGTAATTAATAAAAAGTAATAAATAAAATGGCGCCCATCCATGGGGACCAAAAATTGTAGGAAAATAAAAATACCAATATTCAATTCTTCTTCTTCTCTTCTCTCTCTCTCTTTTCCACTTTCTCCTTCTTACAGTGGTCGGTTATCAGCATTCAGTAGCCACCTATTCACCACTACCCTCTTTCCTCTTCTTCTTCTTCTTCTTCTTCTTCAACCTTCAACACTAATCCATACTTAAAAACCTACTAATTGAATCAAAGTAACCATTAATTCGTCTGAGTCTGAGGGTTCATCAATGGCGTTTTAGTGGCTGGACCCCACTTTCCCTCTTTCTGTCAAGTCTCAACCTTGAATTCTTTCTGTATATCTTCTCTTTCATTTCAACCACCATTCATGATTCATGTTAATGTTCACCACAAAACCCACCGATATGAGCAAGCCTTCAACTGAAACACCCAACACCCACTGCGATTTACTCACCAAGTTCAAGCGTTTCAAGCCTCTAGAACCTTCTCTTGGCATCGCTAGCTTCTTCTTGCTCACCCTCCTTGTCTTCCTCTCCTGCTTCTTCTACCTCGATTACAGAGGCTTACGCTCTTGGGGAACTACGCTTCTCGGTCTCCACCTCCCTTCTTCTTCTTCTTCCTCTTCTTCCGCTGCTCCTCCACTGGTTCAGTTTCTCTCCAAAGAGGGCGATCAATGCAATGTTTATGATGGTAACTGGGTTTGGGATGAGTCCTACCCTCTCTACCACTCTGCCAATTGCTCCTTCCTTGATCAAGGTTTTCGTTGCTTTGAGAATGGAAGACCTGATTCCTTCTACACCAAATGGCGATGGCACCCCAAAGCTTGCAACTTGCCCAGGTTCTCTTTTTCTCTTTTAACTTTTTTATTCTTCTTGTTTTGGATTTTGGTTATGGTTGGTGGAACAAAAAGACAAGGAATTTCCCTTTTCTGTTTATGTGGGTGGTGTTGTTACTTTAAGGAAGAATGGTTTTGGAACTTAACTTTTGTCTGGTAGCTGATTCATTAAGGCATCACACTCTAGGAACCATTCTCTAATTAACTACTGTTGGCTACTTCTATTGAATAGGGCTTGGTTGTTAGTACTTGAAGTGAATTAGGATGAGTTTTCACATTGATTATAAAGGAAGAATGTTTCTGTGAAGAAGTTTGTTGGCATTGTCAACCATGGCTCTTCATTTGCCATTAACTAATTTGTCTGATTTTCTTGTTCCAAATGGATGATTAAAAATCACTTTTGTTGTTGAGTAATTTTGACTTGGTTCTTGGAATGTAACATATGTACTATGTCCTGCACTTGCAAAAGATTTGATGCAACAAAGATGTTGGAAACTCTACGCGATAAGCGGCTAGTTTTCGTTGGAGATTCAATTGGAAGGAACCAATGGGAATCGCTTCTTTGCATGCTTTCTTCTGCCGTGGCAAACAAGAGTAAAATCTATGAAGTTAATGGGAGCCCAATCACAAAGCATACAGGCTTCTTGTCGTTTATGTTTGAAGATTACAACTGCACGGTTGAGTACTACAGATCGACGTATCTGGTCGTGCAGGGACATCCTCCTCCAGGAGCACCTGAAGGGGTGAGATTGACTTTGAGACTGGATCATATGGACTGGACTGCTCATCGGTGGAGAGATGCAGATGTGTTGATTTTCAATACCGGACATTGGTGGAACTATGAGAAGACTATTAAAATGTAAGGAATTTTCTTGATCTATTATCCCAACTGGCTAGATTACTCTTATTATTGATTCAATCTTTGAGTACCCTCTTCTTTTGGATTGATTTCCAAATAAGCACATCTAAACAGGAAGACATTGGTCACTCAATCTGTATAATATTTATTTTGAAGAGAATTCTTGTGGTACATTGATATAATTTCTTACCACAGAACAGGAACACTAATACTAGCAAGGACGGATTGCATTTATATGACGGCTTTGATATACTTCTTTAGTTGTGAATACCTGCAAGCAACTAGTTTCATCGTATTGAAAACTTATGTAAAGGTTTCCATGAACTGAACTAGGATCTTTATTTGTATGAGCTTTTTGACAATTGAGCTTTCACTCTTTTGGCGAAATCAAATTTTGCTTTGGTTTCATGCTCCAAAGAATGTAACAAGGAAAAGGGAAGTGTGAATTCCGACTTAAACTTTGCTAGATTCGCTTGATATTGAAAAGTTAAAATGATTTATGCTCCATTTAGCATGACTTGCAAATTTGTGGTTCTAGATTACATTGTTAACATTTTGTAACAATATTTTTGTTTCTGTATTCAAGTTGTCATGGTTAAAGTTGGAATTATTTGTGACTTCAATTTTGGGCTCATTTTGTTACTTAGGGGTTGTTACTTCCAAATAGGAGAGGAAGTGAACATGAATTTGACCATAACGGATGCGTTCAGAATATCGGTGGAGACGATGATTGATTGGATTGCCAGAGAAGTAAACATGAACAAATCTTATGTCCTCTTCCGAACTTATTCTCCTGTGCATTTCAGGTTTGCCTAAACTTTCAAGCAGACTTACCTGTAATTACATCTTTGTTTGCTTAAATTATGTCTGTGAATCAATCTGTAATTTTCTGGTTCTCATGGTTGGTCCTTGCTTTTAGGCTTTAGCAGCTTCATATTCTTTTAGTCTTACTGAAATAGTTTAACTGGATAGTGCATTGGTTCTAAGTTGTTGATTTAGTAATTGGTTCGGCAATGCAGGGGTGGTGATTGGAACACCGGTGGTGGTTGTAACTCGGAAACACTGCCTGATTTAGGCTCATTGCCAGCAGTATCTGACAGTCATTCAAGAACCATTGTTGATGTCTTGTCAGAGCACGCCGGGGAACCGGGCCATTGGTGTTTGCCCGGTGTTCCTGATTCTTGGAATGAGATTCTCTATGCACTTCTTCTCAAGAGGAATGCACCAAAATTTTCCCAAGTTTCACTATAATCAGTATACTCAGTCAGTCCACATCGAATATGCAAATTTATGCGAGAGAGCTTTCGCTCGCATATCTTTGCTGCCACCTTCTTCTCTGTGATTCATTGATTGATGAGTGACATGGAGCTGCAAGCTGAATTGGGTGTGGATGCTTCTAACCATCTGTTTTTAATTTCCTGGAAAAATCATTGCTTGACCCTCTTTGTAGGTGGGGAAATCATAATCACTGAGAGACAAGCTTGATGGATCAGAATTCACAAGGCATACAACAATTTTTTGTTTTGGAAAAATTCTTTGTAAATTTCATAAGATGTTGGTACTAAGAAGCATAGTGGAGACATTGATGTTATTGTTTTGTACATAAAAAAACAGTATTTTGGTTTATACAGAAAATTTTCCTACCATATAATTCTTGCATGGTGCTTTTCTGTTTTCGGTGTTTGTTTATTCAGTCAGCTGTACTACTACTGTTGTTGCGTGTTTACAACTTTCATGTAATCTGCAACAACTTCCAATAATTATTTATATATATATTCATCAATATCCTTTGAGTAATTCTTACGAATCACACAAAGTTGCTGAGAATTGATTTTTCTGGAACTTGGCATTTCATTTTTTTTTTAATACTTTGCATTAGTTAATTTCTTTCTTTTTCCATGATAATTTTTTTAGTACATCAGTTATTAAAGTAGCGTTTGGTGGAGAGACAGAGACGGAAAGATTAAGACTGAGAGACAGAGACTAAGAGACAAAGATTGAAATAAATTTCAGTATTCTGTTTGGTACAAAGTGGGACATAGAAATTGAAACAATAATAAAACTCTAATTTAATTTGTATAAAGGATAAAATTGGAATTAATTAATTGAAATGAGGATATTTTAGGTATAAAATGTTATTAAAGTTTCAGTTTCCATCTCTAAAAATTTTAGTCCTCTGTGTCTCTATTTTTTAGAGATACTGAAATATTGAAATTTTAGAGACAGAGACAGAAATTTTAGTGCCAATCTTTGAACCAACAAATATGATACTGAATTTCAGTTTTCCAATCTCTATCTCAGTACCTCAAAATAAATGGTACCTAGAAGAGAAGAAAAACATTGATAGGGAAAATTCATTTTTCTTTTGTTTACTTTTTATGTGATCAATTTTAATGGTTATAATAGTCCTTAAAATATTAAGTTCACATCAATTTCATCTCCGAAATATCAAATACTTAGTTAGTGTTAAAAAATACAATATTAAATCAAATTGATTTTTTCGTCAATTAAATGAGATGTCATATAATAATCTATGCACATGTTATTGTCGAACTATTAAAAGGATCAATTAGACTAAAAAAGTTTCTAATTTTTTAAGGACTAAATTAATGCATGTGATCTTTTAGACATTATTTTACCTATTAACCTAAGGCACTTCTTTGTCCCCCAATTTTTTTTTTTTTTTAATTAAGACAGAAATGGTAGATTTGTTGGATTCTAATCACTGATTGAAAAAGCTTGGCTAAGACATGCAGACCCCTAAATAAAGATAATAAAAGAAATATTATAATAATATATATTAATTTTCAATATTAAAAACGCGGAAAAGAAGAGTACGTGTGAATGTAACATGGCATAGTTCATAAGGACTACAATATTCTCGCAAAACAATGTGAAATAAACTTAAAAAATATGTCATATGAGAGATTAGATCCAAAATAAAAATGATAGCAAAATGTTGGTAACGATGAATGATCCCACTCTTGGCTATTAGATAACGTGCGTATGATAATAATAACGATGACATTTTCATGTGAAGATGATGTTCTGAATTTTTAAATGATTTAATTAAATATATTAAATTATTTAATAATGCCATTAAAATCCATGATACATCATTTTACTTTGAGCTTATTGATATTACAATATACTACACTAAGACACATATTTCTAAATTTTGTTTTGATGACCCAAAAATTTGGCATTTGGTTTGTACTAACACTACTAGATACTAGATATAATAGCATATACTATATAGATTTATATGGGGGTCTAAGATATGAATTAATGAGTAGGAAAAGCAGCAAGATGTCCAAGTTCATCAACTTCTTTGACCAATTGGTCAACCTTGTCCAACACTTGAGAGAGCAATAACACAAAGCTTGCAATTGCTAGAACTTCGCCATTATCAAGAGATGAAACCTTGGACATGGAGATTACAAGGCTTAGTTCTGCTTTTGCTGCTTTCAACTTTGTGGAAATGCTATTGCTATCATCCTCCAATTTCCTCATTTCTTTCATGCTATCTCCAAGTTCTCTAAGAGCCCATGAAACCTTTGACCCAATTGCTTCCCATGATTCTAATTGGATTGAATGTGATTCCCTCAATAATGCCATGGCCTGTAATGCAAAAAAAAAAATATCAAATAGTTGTTCATTGAACCCAACATATAAGCCCATCAAAATAAGAAAAACTATTGACTTCTTTAATAACGGTAAACTATTTTTTTTTTTAATTTAGGTTTTTTTGAAAAAAAAAAAAAAAAGAAGTTTAGGCCTCTATCGTTTTTAAATTAGTTGAAAAAAAAAATTTTTGAAACTAAAAATAAACATAAACTCTTAAATGAATATCATATACGTCACGGATTAATTCTTGACTTGTCGAATTAGAAAATACCGCGAAAAAAACAAAAATACTAAGCTAAATTTGCACATGTACCTTTTATATATACCTACCTGTTTTGATGCTTGAAGGCAATTTCCAACTGTAAGAATAAATGCAGCAAGTTCTCGAAGAACTTGTCCAATCTTCAAGTACTTCTCCCAAGGGTACGAAAATCCGAATTTCCCATGCCAAGGTTCCCATTTTGCGAAATTTGCCTGGCCCCAGAAAAAATTTGTTAGGTGATTGATATTTTTTATATATTTATTTTGCAGTTAGTTTTAATTATTATAATCTCTCAAATTTGTTAGAAATATAATTATTTATGTTGTTTATTCCTATTAACTTAACTTAAGAGTTTGAGAAAGGGACAAATAGGTACCTAACCTTTTGTTCTGCGAACATTTTTGTCCCTAACCATTGAAAAATACTTTTAAATTCTTGACTTTCACAAAATTTAGACGGATTAGTCCCTCCGTCCAAATGCCTCCGTCTGATCCGTCCAAATGCCTCCGTCAGGGACTGATCCGTCCAAGTTTTGTAAAGGTCAGGGACTTAAAAGTATTTTTCAATGGTCAGAGACAAAAATGTTCGCGGGACAAAAGGTTAGGAACCTATTTGTCCTTTTCTCTAAGAGTTTTATATCTAAAAGATTTAGAGTTCGATTCTTAATAAAAAAAAAACATAAAGTAATTTTAAAAAAAATGAAAAAATTAAGACAAAATTTTAAGGTTTAAACTATAAATTTTAATCGTAAATCTTCAAAAGAATGAAAAAATTAATTAACATTGAGTAATTAAAAATTTGTTTTACTTATTGTACTTACCAATAGTTCATGTTTTGACTTGGAGTCCAAGACAGAATTACAAAGAGAGAATTTGTTATTAACAGCGGATGATGATTCCTTTTCTTTTTCTTTTTCTTTTTCAGTAACGAATTTGGCATCTTCTTCTTCTTCCAGCAAACACCGTTGAATTGTGTTGGCAAGGTTGAAAAAGGTAGTTACAAGAGAATGATGAAGTTCGTCACTGGCCCACAAGGGAAAAACGAAGATGTTGACACAAAGACAGACTATGAAACCCATGAGAATGGTTAAGAGACGCTGACGTGCTATTTCCCAAACAGGGTCTTCAACACGCACTCCAGACACCGCTACCAGGTTGAATGTGAGTATGAATATCATCACTCCATAGTCGTATCTTTTCTTTATGCTTGGAACCAGTCGAAAATATGTAGCAACTGATCCTGCACCCACCACAAACAACAACAACAATTTGTTATTAAAAGGTGGAAACTCAACAACAGTCAACTTCACTTGAAATTGATAACTAAGAGTTATTAGATGAAAATTTAGTCAAATCAGTCAAATCATTTAACGTTTTTCAGTTATGAACTTCACAATAAAATTAACTGCACTTAAATTTACACTGTCATAAAATTACTTATTCCAAAATTTAAACAGACTCAGTCTTGTATTTTTTTTTTCAATAATAACTATCAAACTTTATATTTTTTTTGCTATAGAAACTCTTGTATTATGTTATAAAATCATTTATTCTTATAACTGATATTGATAAAAGAAAGGTAAAAAACATACATATAAGGAATTATCTTTATATAAAGTTAATAGTTAAAAATTATTAGATTATAATTTAATCAAACTTGTTAAATTATTTGACAATTGTTAACTATAAACTTCGTATAAAAATAACTATATGTGAACTATATGTAAGTATCTACTTTGGAGAAAGTGAAAATTCAAATACAATTATTTTTATATGAAGTTAATAGTTAAAAATAGTTAAATTATAATTTAACCAAATAGGTTAAATTATTTGATAATTTTTAACTATCAACTTCACATAAAAGATACTACTATAAGTGAGTTATCTAGTTAAAAATTCTACAATATATTGATATATAATCATACTTTAAATCTAAAAGAATTCTTAGATAAAAAAAATAGATTTTTTTTTTATATGAGTAGCTTCATCTCCACATGCATGCATGAGTTATATTGATATATATAGTTAAAACTTACCGGAGACAAAAATAAGAATAGCGATGGTAATAGAGTTAGCAATCCCTCCAATGGTTTGGGCAAAAATTGCTGTTAGGACACCCATTGCACCTCCTAATATAGTTCCCAATCCACGGTTGATGCCCTTTCCCAGTGTTGCTCCTTATCACACAAACACATTCATTATCATCTAATTTATTGCATTATTGCAAGTACTAATTAATTAATAATAATAATAATAATAATATATATACCTGGATAGAACTCAAAGGTGACAACAACAGTCATGATAGCCCACATTGCATTTTCTCCAACTTGATCAAAGAGAGGGTTCAAGAGGTAAAATAGTGACACCAAAACCAATGAAACTCCCACTTTGATGCTGTGGATTGTCTTCCTTGTGTCCAAATTCACATAGCAACAACAACTAGCAATGTGGACAAGAGATAACAACTTCCCTACTCTACTCTTTTCCTTACTATTATTATTCTCACCAACACTCTCTTCTCCTCCATTCACAATAGATATTACATGATGAGTAGTAGTACTAGTAGTAGTAGTAGTAGTAGTTGTTGTTGTTGCTTCCATTTTTTTTTTTGTCCTTATTTTCTTTTCTTGTCTATTTTATGTAACTTTATATATCTCTTGTGGAGGATGAAGTTGGAGAGAGAGCCATATTTATACCGTGCCGCCCTAGCTATGATGAGTGGAACCTGATGAAACAAGTACCAAATTAGTTAGTGGGATGCGTTGGCACTTTAATTTCCATACCTATATATTCAAAGACAAGACTTTAGAGGGTGAATATGAACTAAGTAGCACCCAATATGTATCTTAGTGCAAACCATATATACCTGTTTAGCTTCATTTGTTAACTAGATAGATTGATTATAACCCAGTGATCACCTTAGTGGAACACGTATACACACACGACCAAATTAAATCCTACCTTATTATTAATTAATGACCTATCTAGCTCTGTGTTTATGTATGCTGATTTTCGTATACTATATGATCAACCAAGTCGATCGCCAAAATTATATACTGGTACATTGTTGATAACATACTTAAATTTTTATAAATATTTGAACTTGATTTTTATTGTTAATTTAAAAATTTTATTGTTAGCATACTGTTTTGCTTGAATAATTTTGGTTCAATTTCGAGACAATGTGTCGACCAAATAATTTGAGTCTTCTTGAAGATCAAGGTAATTTTGCTCGCATTTTGAAAGTAACTAGTTATTCAAATTCGTGTTAGTGTTGCAAGTATAAGGAGTGTTGAAGTTAGTCCCATATCAAAGAAAATAAGGAAGAATGAGGAGTTTATAAGATGAGAGACTCATTAACTTAACAACTTAAAATTTTGAGTTGGATGTAATGTCTTCTCATTTTATATTATTTCACTTCATTCCTCTTCGAAATCTCCAAACAATTCGAGCACTTGCCAATCATACTACATCTCTTTAGACTTTATTTTTTAGTTGAATCATTTCTGAAAATTGGATTAATAAATACTTAGCTGTCTATTAATACACGGATTATCAATACTACTTATCCTATTTAAAAGTTCAAGTATATTAATTTAAATAAAAAGGACCATCGTCCACGAATCAGATGAATGTATTAGATTGCTTGAATCGTTGGCCTACGTTTCGATCATATCGTTATTTCTCCCAACAGGTGTTCCTCATAGAAAGACCATGATCCGACATTTTTAGTGTCACAACTTTATGAATGCTGTGTATAAAGTTAGTGCTTCTGCCCTAGATGTTTGTTCAACGGTAAAAATTTACATACAGTTATCAAATTAATATTTAAAAATAATTAAATAATTTAATAAATTTGGCTAAATCATTATCTAACAATTCTTAATTATTAATTTTACGTAAAAATAATAATAATAATAAGAAGGTGGAAACTCAATTGTAGTCGACTTCACGTGAAGTTGATAGTTGAGAATCGTTAGATGAAAATTTAGTTAAATAAGTTAAATCATCTAACAGCTTTCAACTATCAACTTCTACGTGAAGTCGATTGGATCTGAGTTTTCATCTAATAATAATAATAATATATAGAACCTGCTCCTTTTACTAATTATGACCTTTCTTAAACTCTTGCATAAATTCCTCCAAATAATCATAAGCATGGAGAAAAGATTAAACAGATTGAAGGGTATAGATAATTGTAATAATTATGTATATCACACAACCTACATGCATATAGTGGAGGTTATCAATTATCATCACATCTGAGGCCACTTTAATTTTCATTATTCATATAGTTGCGTGATTAAAAAAACAAAAAAATTATATAGACGAACGGATATTAAAAATCAATTATCAAGTATATATATTTATGTACATATACATATATTTTTTAATAAAATAATTAAATGTGCTATAATAAAATAACTAAATTTTTGTACATTAATATGATAAAATTTTTCATTAATTGTTAAATGAAACCACTCCTCCACGGCTCCATTATCCAACCCCACTATTCTCTAATTAGAAAAAAAGAGTACACATTCATATAGAAATTTAAGGACTTTAAATAACTAAAAATACATTACTTTGTATTGTTTCTCTTTTGCTTCGTCACTTTTACTTCTCATAGATTTTTTTTTGCTTGAACTCAGCTTGATAATTTAAAAGTCGGACAAGTTTACGAATCTATTTAAAAAATTTCTTTCGTAAATTATAACTTAAAATAAAAAAATTATAAATACGTATTAAAAATAAATTAAATCATATATGTATTTATATATAAATACATTAATGCATGGCTATTTTTAATGGCTGATTTTAGTGTACAAATATCATTTTTATTTCAAAAAAATGATCTTAAGTTCAACAAAACATGCAAAGTCCTCCCAATAGAACCTCCATTTATGGTATGCACCTCCAAAACAACATTGTGCAACACCACAATAAACCACCAATCTAAATAAATCTTTACATTTTTATTATTGCGGCAAAACCCAAATTAAAGGGCCAAATTAGTATGAAATCGTTTAAACTAGATTAAATTTTTGAAATTCTATATTTTATAATTTATAATTTGTAAATTACAATTCGTTTATATATCAATC
>NC_029790.2:2337496-2349594 GCF_000816755.2 Arachis ipaensis | reverse complement strand
ATAAGTGAATAGTTAAAAATTCAAATTAAGAATAATTTATTTACAAAATAAATATTTTCATGAGTCGACTCGACAAACTTTTTATGATCTGACATTTTTAACTAATAAGCTTAAAAAAACTTGAACTTGATCTATAAAAACAAATCGAGTCGAGCTCAATCTAAAACAAACCGAACTACGAGTTCTTTTAGATAACTAATTTAAAAATGTCTCACTTATAAATTCTCTTAAAACTTTATCTTTAATAAACGTAGGAGGACTTGTAATACACTTGTGTCGGAATCATTATCTCCTAGCTTAGAGGCTGTTATACCTTTAATTTAGACTAAACTTATGGAAATGATAGTGAAGAGAATTCTCTCCTAAATTCAGATACCTATTGTCCATCATTTCTCTTTAAATCATCTAATATTTGATAAGAAAACATAGAGAAGCACGGTAAACGACTCAGGTGGTTGATGCTCAAAAGTGTGCACTATATTTTGGTTACCTCATAGCAGACATATGTGCTTTCACACTATTATGAAATAATTGACGCGCCTAGAAATTCCCATTATTATTTTAGTGTATGGCCACATATCAACCATTATATTATTTTGTGGCATATATAGAAAACAACAAACTACTATATTAATTGGAATTAGGTTCTATATATCTCTCGTCATACTCCTTCTTTTAAATATTTAAGTTGATAAAAAAGCTAATAAATAGTTACCTAGGAAATGCTATATGTACGAAATATGTACGACGATGTTGGGGTCGACAGACGAATGTGTGCCTTGCACGCGCGTAAGCTTTGTTGGCCGCTATGAAAAGAAAAATAAAAGAGCATGAGAAATTGTTGTGTAAGCCATAACTCCAGAAACTCATTATATTTATAAAATATATTTGCTGTAAAAGAATGAACATTTGATAAACGTGTATATGTAATGTTTTTCATTTCAAAATAAATTTGATTAAGTTGGCAAGTTATTGCATTGCATTGTGTAAGTGGTTCCGCTGTTCATAACATGATATGGACATAATTCGGTATATGAGATATAATGAAATCAGAGAATCAGACAAAAACCCTACCTGGGCCTCCATTATATATGATTTCAAACTAAATACTGTGTTCAAATTAAATCCGGATGATGATGTATGTGCTACATGGGAATTCACTTTCATCTCTAATAAGTTATGTTATATAATTAATTCGTTAATTAATTGAATGGAAATTCTTGTAATACCTTAGGCTGCGTTTGTTTATTGTCTTTTAAATACATAGACACAAATATAAATATACAAAGAGACATATATACACAAAGATACATAAATTTTTTATTGTATTTGGTGATACTAAACAAGACACACAGTATAAACTAAATATCAATTTTATCCTTATATCATCACCAATAGAATAAGGATATGAGTAAATTATTAAGGATAAAAGAGTAAATATTTGTATTTCATCAATGTATTTCTGTGTCTTATCTTTTTTGAAGAACACTAAATACATGTATTTTATGTATGTTTGTGTGTCATCGTGTCCTTAAAAATTCATATCTCAGCAAACAAACGATAGATGTGTACCACCGTATCTATGTATTAGCTTTTTTTGGTATGATGTTACATTGTACTAGCAATGAATTTTTTTTTTTTGGTAGTGTTTTGTATATATGAAATTATTTAGGTTAACAATAACTATAAATAACTAATTTTACTTGTTGGTCAACATTAGTCAATTTTTTATTGTAAAATTATTTTTATAACTATAAATAACTATTGGTAAGTTTTAAAATCTTCTTAAAAAAGATAATTAAATTTAAAATAAATAATTAAACAAGAAAATTGATTGTCACATTTAATATTATTACCGTTTCAGGGTTTATCGATGGTTGTAGGCGTCGGTAATAATACTTTAAAAATTTTAGACTCTAGATATTTTAATCCTTGTTTTTTGAAAGATTTAGAGATTAGAATTTATAATTTAAAGTTTAAAGTTAAAATTTAGATATTGGCATTTAGGATTTAATGGTATAAATTTAGAGTTTAAGATTTAAAATAATAACTAATTGGCAGCAGTAGTTACTGATATAATAAATAATAAAACTATACTGTTGGAATAGAAAAAAAAAAGTGAAAAGCATAACAAAATAATTTAAAAATTTAACTTTTATTAACTGCAAAATAGTTGATTCTCTAATTGAATTATCAAATTAAATGAATCAATGTAATAATATGGCAGCATAATGGAAAAAACATTAGTATAAAAATAGTAATATTATGTATTATATAAAAATGTAAATAATAAAATATCTCATTCATTTTAACAATAACATATGTATGATGAATAATTCAGGTAATTAATAATAACTGATAGTTTTCAAATTATAAAACATTATTATTTATTGATAAAAAATTACTTGCATCATTTGAACAAAAATATTGACAAATATTTTAAACAAATATTTTAAACTAATATTTAACTTAATGTCATGTAGATATCAGTGTGTGAAGTCTTTAGTAGAAAAATAAATTAGTCTATCTCATTAATTAGTAACTTCAGCAAAAATAGGAGAAAAACCCAAATTAGCCCTTAACAATTACTTCGAAAGACAACGAGGTCTTTGATAAAAAAAAAATCTAATTCGGCCCCTAACAATTACCTCGAAAGGACAACGAGGCCCCTGTGCAAAAAAAAAGTCAATATTATTTTTTTGACACAGGGGTTAATCAGTCCCAAAAAAAATATCAGAGACCGGATTGGATGTTTTTTTTTTTAGGGTCTCGTTGTCTTTTCGAGATAATTGTCCGAAATCGGGTGGAGTATTCACTCGCAAAAATAGTAACTTCACTTTAATTTTGATAAAACCTAATTTTTTTCGGTACAGCAAACAATTGCATAGATCATCCAACTAAAATTAAGAAAAGGAAAGGAAAGAGTAGGTATCAATGGATAGTGGTCCTTTCACATATTATCAATAGTTTTGCAGATAATACCATCACCATGTAATAACAAATAGTTCAAAATAAATTTCATAAAATGGACGGTGGAAATATGAAACTATTGGCTTTTTTTAAAATTCAAATATATGTTATCTTAAATCTTGATTGTCCCATAATATGGTTGGAGACATTGTATTTTTCAAACCAATATGCATGACATGTAAGGCACTTAATTATACATATTATACCTAATTAATAATGCAATAAATATGGAAGATTATTGAGGCTATTTCTTAATAGTAATGAAAAATATTAGATAATCAAAACTTCTTTTACAATTTTATTGTTATTACTACTACTACTACTACTACTACTACTACTACTAATAATAATAATAATAATAATAATAATAATAATAATAATAATAATAATAAGATCATATTATTATTTTTTGGATGAATAATAATAATAAATAAGTCTCATATCATTTTATACCATTCAACTATCATCATTGCTGCTGATAAAGATATATTTATGTCATAACCTATGAAACACGGACACTTCTCTGAGTTGCCGTGTCCGACACGCGGACACATTTTAGACACGACACTCATCGACACTCGTCCGACACCCGTGTTTGTTGTGTCCAAACCGTGTCTTAATAAAAAATAAAAAAATTTTCACCGGACACACTTGAACATATCTAAATACCATCACGTGTCAGCGTTTCCAATCTTATTCTTAACATATATTTTTTAAAAAAATTTAGATATAGTATATATTGATTATTTATTAAAACAAAAAATATTTTAAATACTTGATATAATTAAAATAATATATTTAAAATAGTTAAAAAATTAATTTATATTTTAGTATTAATAAAATATCAAAATACCATTATGATTTATCTAAAAAATACTTTATATTTTATTATAAAAAAAATAGAACATAAATTATTATATCTCTAATATTTTTTTAAGCAATTATTTTTTTAGATTTATTTAATTACATTTACAATGGCCTTATTTTTTTTTATTTGTCTTATACTATTTTTTTTTTTTGAAGATTCATCAATAATCGAATTGTAGATCTTTCAAACATAAAGTTCTAATATTGTATCATGGAACTAATTCTCTAAAAAACTTAAGTTGATAGAAAGAAACAAGATAAATAATTATATTTCTAATAATTAAAAAATTGAATAATATCTATTAGATAATTAATGGCTTCACTATCATATCCAATAATAATAAGACAAATTAGCTACATAAGACAATTAATTTTGTTGTTCATATAATATATAACGATCTCTCAATGTGTGTTTAACTACTGTGCAGCTTTATTTGTAATGAAAAAGACAAATAAATAAAAGTAATTACTCCAAGTTCTTTGGCGATTTATCTAGAATCCGTGCCACGGAAAATGCACGGTACCATTGATCCATTGGTTTTATTTTGTGCATGAATATGACTAATGACTAATGACTAATTAAGCACTTTATGTAGTTAAAAGGAACAAAGAGAAATGATGATCATAGATTCACAGTATGTCCATTAATTAATTTGCATTGGTGCCCATTTTTTATTGCGTTCGTTGGCCTCCCAATCACACCATACATTAGTGCTATTCACTCGTTTTCATGTACCTCATTACTTTATTTTAGTAAGGGCTTATGTATTCGATTTATTTTCATTCTTTTGCTTTTTCATTGTCTTCTGTAAAACAAAGAACAAATAAAGGATTAAAAAAAATGGATACTACAATGAAAATTTTATAATTCTCTTCGTATGAATATATTTTTTTTTTACATTTGGATAATAGATTGTTTGGTTAAATTTTGATATTTATAAAAGTGTTATTTTTGTTTAAAGTGTGGCTAAATAAATAAACTACACTTTTAACCAAAGAATCTTTATGAGAAGATATTTTTACCATCTTCATTATAGTATCCACCTAAAGAAAATTGATAGATATAGATATATGTGATGAGATTTTAGTTTGAACTCCTCAATTCGAAATGTATATATATATGGCTTGTAATACTACTTATTCTTCTCTTCTAATGATAACAATGTGCACGACTTTAATTTTTATTTAAATTTTATATTTTATTTTAATTATACATGCAATGATTTTTTTTGTTTACAATATATATCCTCCAATTCAATAAGCTAAAAATTAATTGGTTGCGAATTTGAACTTTATTTAAGGATTTATCGCTAGTCAATAGCTTGCTTGCATGCACAAAAATAAAATTCAAACTTCACAATACTTATTTAAATGGACGAGTGAACTAACTACTCGACAAAAAATGATTCTATTTATCTAATATTTAGGTTTAATTTGATCTCCACAATGGCATTTTCCGACGATACTACATTGGTGTTTGACATCTCAGGAGATATATATATATATATAATATGATAATAAATTGAAAGAAAGTAAAAAGTTTAATTACTCTGCTGGTTCTTATAGTTTCGCAAAATTTTCAATTAGGTTCCTATACTTTTTTCTTTTAATTGAGTCCTTACACCAAATTTTTTTTTAATTGAGTTCCTACACTTTTTTCCCTTTTATTTAAATCCTTGTACCAATTTTTTTTTTAGTTGGGTTCCTATAAAATTAAGTCAATTACTACTAAAAGAGACTTAATTGAAAAAAAAAATTTGGTGTAGGGACCCAATTAAAAAGAAAAAAAAGTATAGAGACCTAATTAAAAATTTTACGAAACTATAGGACCAATAGAATAATTAAACCAAAATAAAATGATAATAATATGATGACGACGACTTTAAGGAAAGTCGTATAGTATGTTCGCAAAGCCTATCAGTTTGATGTTGAATGTATTGTATCTATGTTACCCTATATTGAAAATGGTGTCCCCTTATCAACCAGAGTCGCAGCACGCACCAATGGTTCAAGCTGCAATGGAGTATATGTATTTTTTTTATTTATTTATTTATAAATATTTTACTCATTCAATTGCAATGATAGTCAGCGCATAATAAAATATATGTATGTCCACTTTATTAACCCTGCTTCTTTTCAAACATTATTCAATTAATTGAAATGCATGGCTGCTACATATTTTTAGGCTTTAGCTACATGAGACTACGTTATATTGAAACTAAACGAAATTTTTTTGTATTCAAATAAAACACTTTAAATCTTAAAAATAAAAACAAAATCACGCCGTAGAAGACGAATTTAATATTTTACCCTATATATTTTTAATTGTTAAGACATGTACTGTTATGAAATAAACCTAAAAAGAATAATAACCTATTAGTGTAAACATTCTAAATGTAGTGTATATACATTGAACTATTAGCATAAATAATTAATTAGTTATGGGATAAACCACACTAGTAGGCTATAGCACCATCATGTAAATAGAATATAGATATAGATAGAGAGAGATTAATAATGATGATGAAAGAGATTGGGTTGCAAGTCAATATAGTAGTGCATAAATTAGGTAATAAGGATCTTAGAAGAAGCAAGTATATATATATGAAATAATAGTGCTTGGAAAGTAAAAAAGAAATGATGATTGAAATCCCTTGATGGGGTGCAATGAATTCGAGCAATTATCCATGAAATGATAGGAGAATGATGACCACAAAGTTTATAAGCTTTTTCTCAATGAGATATTTGATAAGTGGAGAGACCACTATATATCTATCACACCGGGTTTTCTGATTATATGCTCTCCTCTGCATGCTGCCATGACCCATAATTAAACGTTTGAGACCATTTGAAACAAATAATAATTTTAAATTTTTTTGAAAATATTAAGGATAAAAATCATACTTTTTTGGGTAAACGTTATCTCATGATAATGTAATACTTTTGGGGGAAAAATATGAATGATAAACGTAAGCTACTGACGAAGAAGGACAAGAAAATTTAAATTAAATAATAATAATAATAATAATAATAAACCAAATGTTTTCCTTCGTTGTTCCTCCTTCTGTAAATAATTTCTTTAAAATATTATCTTTTTATATCAATAGTTTTAAAAGAATTTTTGTGGAGAGGAATATAATCTGTTCAGAAGGTCGGCTCCTGAACGGGTCGAAAATATTGTGTATATAGGGATGACAGAGGCCTGGACTCGGATCGTTTGTGCGTGATTGGACCTCTTGGACAAACGTTGAAGGGAGAAGAATGTAGCTTCACGATCTCCCGGGTTGATGAAGCGATAAGGGAGAGTCACCTGCAAAAGGAACTTCAACGCTCAAGTCAGATTTCGTAAGAGATGGCAGAAAAAGTGAGGATCAGGTGACGTACTTCGAGGGAGGAGTAGGACCTTCCCCTTATATAGTCTGCACCTAGGACGAGTCCAATCCCACGGAAGCAGACCCACCTTCCAAAAAACTTCCTTCCCCAACTGTCATGTATCTCGCGAGAGGGGAGAAAGTGTCTTGGATTTCCTCCCGACTCGGGTTTTACATACCCGTCGAGTCGACCGGGTCAGAATATTGGACCAGATCGGAACATATGTACAATAAAATTATCTTTGATTCTTTAAATTCAAGTTGTGAGTTGACATATTTATAATTTTTTAGTCAATACTTTATTCAATCTATTTTTTTTTTCATACGGAACTATATATTTACATAGGATTTGTTATTGTTTATTTATATGTAATAATACTATTCATAGGCATAAGTATATTCATATTTATAGACTTACACCATAATAAAATAGTATCTTTGCAATGATTTTTTTATTATTTATTGTAGCTAATTTTTTTTGTAATGATTAGAAAAACATCACAATTTGAGCATCATCAGCTGACAGAACGATCATTTTAGACTATCATTAATAAAAACCGTTACTAAATTATTTGTGATGATTTTTGAAATATAAAATCATTATTAATTTATAACACTTAGTGTTTTTTATGTTATATTTAGTCACGGTTCGATTATTAAATTCTGTGACTTTTTTTTTATCTTTTCAATCTCAAACGGAAGCTATAAGGGGTTTTGGTCTTTTGAAAGAATGGAAAATAAGAAAAAGAGAGATATATTCATATAGATGATAAAACTAGCGGTTAAAAAGTTACATTAAAAAGTGTCACAATATTTTTGAATAAATACTCTTAAATATAAGTGTCATAAAATTAAATAAACGTAGTTATTTATTTAATTTGGTGTAATGTTATTTTCAAATTCACACATATTACATTATTCGGAGATTGCTATTCGTAATACTCTTACTAAGTTTATATATATATGGTATAAAGTGAATACAGATAAATTAAAATGATAACTTTGTATTGTTATATATTATGCGCATAATGCAACAAACTAAGTTTGAGAAATTTAATAACAAAGTATTATGCAAAATATGACAAAACTATTTTACTAAAATGAAGTTGATAGAGTTTGTGGCTTTATTATTCATGAATTACATACACCACAATCTATTTGCACATTAACCCTTTAATTAAAATAATTTTCACTGAATATATTAATATTTTTATTATCATATTTATTATGATATACATAATATCTATATTTTGATTATTCCAATGACCCTCAAAAAATCATAGAAATAGAGAATTATATTTTATAAAAACTAGTAACATTTTATATTGCTAAAAAGCTAACTATTTATCTTTATTGTATTATGTTAGCAAACAATAATCAAAATTATTGAGTTTATTATCTTTTGAATTATCAAATGTTGTTAATATTTATTTTGTGACTATATTAATATTTTTGTTTTGTTCAAAAATTATAATAACCTATATTCTCTTTTAAAGTATATAATCATATGATATTAAAATAATTTTCATCCATAACACTGATTATTATACATGTTCCTTTCTCCTTTTTTTTTTGGCATATCCTTTCTCTTCTATTGCTACTACTAAATGCTAATTAAGTTGTTTTTATATATTGTGGGACAATAATATTTTATTGTTTGGTTAGATTACAGGGCACTAGGCCCAGGACAATAATAAATTTAAGGGCCCTAAATTTAATTGGCAAGGTCCATTGATACGGCAACATGGACTGTGTCTTGCTTTGTTTCTCTGTCATTTCTTAATGCTCCATGCGGAAAATGATCCTCTTCAGTTTTTTTATAATTGATAGAATACAGTGTGATTTTTTACTTTTAATTTTATAAGTGAGACCAAAAATAAATAAGAGAGAACAATAAATGATTAGATTAAACACTGAATACCATCCAGTTTTTTTCTCACTGGAGAGGATCTACTCCCCCTGCATGCGCATTTTTTGTGAGTCGATTGAAACCTAATTAATATCTTCTTCTTCAACCAACTTGGCTTTGTCATCGAATCTCACCTTGTGTATATAATAATTTATAAAAAAATATAGGGATAAGTATGATTTTGGTCCCCAAAGTAGGGGCTGAAAATTTATTTCGTCCCCCAACTTTTTTTCGCTCTAAAATGATCCCCAAAGTTTCAGTTTGCTTTAAAATCGTCCTTTTTTTTAATTTATTTTATATTTATTTTATTTTATAATTTTTTTAATAAAGGGTAGTTTGGTAATAAAAAAAATGAAATTGGTAAAAAGGACGATTTTAAAACAAACTG
Source organism: Arachis ipaensis (assembly GCF_000816755.2). Classification (NCBI taxonomy): domain Eukaryota; kingdom Viridiplantae; phylum Streptophyta; class Magnoliopsida; order Fabales; family Fabaceae; genus Arachis; species Arachis ipaensis. The sequence continues at coordinate 2,340,089 of NC_029790.2, read as the reverse complement.
AAACCTTGGGGACCATTTTAGAGTAAAAAAAAGTTGGGGGACGAAATAAATTTTCAGCCTCTACTTTAGGGACCAAAATCATACTTATCCCAAAAATATAAGTAGACAATAAATATACTAAATAATGTGAAAAATGGATATATTGGATGTTTATTTCACTAGGTGTGTGGATTGTTATTCTAATATTAAAATTTAGGTGAATAATTTGGAGGTGTAGTGTATTTTAATTTTATTGGTGGTTGTTTATATTGTTTACAAAAATCATTAGTTACCTAATATAACCCTTATTATTGATTAATAGTGAATTCTTAAATAAAATTTTGATCTAGGACAAATTAATTTTTTATTTATTGGATTAAAAATATCATAAAAAAAAAAATCTTTTCTTCAATCCTATCCAAAAGAAATATTCGTCAGAAATGAATCTTCTTAATTTTTTTTAACAATTGAAAGGATCAATTTCCAATATGCATCTACGTGAACTGATTCGTACATGAATTCCTAAATCCTCTTATCAAACTACCAATCCTTGTTTTAGGCATAAACTATCACTTCTTTTATTTTTAAATAATTGTTGTTTTTATTTTTTTAAGAAAAATGTATCTATTTTCAATAAATTCAAAAAATGAAATTAATAATTATTTTAAAACAGAGAAAATAGTTATATTTGAAAAGAAATGAATAATTTTATGATACTATATTAAAGATTTTATGTTTGAATTATACTGATGTGTTTTTTTAAATAATTAAAGTTTTTATGACAATTTTTTTTTTATAGTTTCATCTTTACTCTAAAGAAAAAATTTAGTATATATAAAATAAAGAAAAAGAGAATGTTAAAAGAATCGAACTCACATAATAATCTATTATTGTATCCACTAGAGGTTACTATAGAAAAGCTAAGAAATAAATGAGAAAATTGCAATCATACATAAGGCTGTCTTTTAGAGATGAGACATGATATAAATGGGGAAATTAATAATATATAAAAAGAATTTTTTTGGTTCTTTTATAGAAAATAGATGAAGAAAATATTTTCTATGTTGTCTTAATATTTCTACATGCAACTCTAATATATATACATCATTTTATCATTCTATCTATCTATATATGTAAATTAAATACGAAAATGTTTGGTAACCAAAGAAAATCCCCAAAAACAGTCATAACTTGCTTTATTTAGCATTCATTAATTGTTGCGACAATTAATAAATGTTAAATAAGACAAGTTCTGGCTGTTTTTTTTGTCTTCTAGCATTACCCAATTAAATATTGCTTCAAACACATTTTATTTCTGTCACAGATGCCAATAAGATTTCTAAATTAGATTATCATGTACACTACCTATTCATACTTTCTCAAGTGTTGCACACTCTTTGTTTTTAATTTCTTGTGTTAATTTAATTTTCTGAAGAAGGTCACATCCCTCATCTCTCAAATTGAATTTTATTTGAATCATAATTACTTAAATCATTGTTCATCTAATAACTTCTTGATAGGGACATCATCAGTTAAATCACATGTATGTTCATCCAAAATGCAAACAAGGCAATTTTACTACTACAAGAAACGTTTATTATGATTCTCATGACGTACCTAAGTATTAATTGAAGTGCTGAAATTTTATACACACACATATTTTATATATATATATTCTTTTCTAATTATTAAGTGTCAATTGTCAAACTGTCAAGATAAAACAACAATTACTAATGAGAACCATATCTTTTCCTATGGAGTTTATTTTTTAACCATTTTGAATTATGTTAAAGGGTTAGACAAAATAATCCTTCAATACTAAAATAGATAATACTTTGGCATATTTGTTAAAGAATAAAGATTGTTTCTTTTAGTAAAGAAACGGCCAAATAAAAAAATATATTATTTGCAATTTCACATGTTTTTTATAAATTTAGTAAAAACAAATATGTATATAAAATAGTTATTTTGGTGTCTGATAATTGCAAATTTTGATCAAATTAAATGATTCCCAAAACTAGTAACAACAAAATGATCCTTCGAAAAATAATTTTTATTTGACAAAATTAACTCAAATATTGAGTCAACCGTTAATTTATTCAATTAAATATTAATTTTTATAAAATGATTAATTTAACTTTACCATCTCCATTATTTTTACCGCTATCATCACCACCGATTTTCATGGTCTCACTCTTCATGGCCGTGGTGGTTGGTGTTGGCCGTAATGGTGATGGTGACGGTTGTTATTGATGATGATGTTGTTGTGGTTGTTAGTTATTAGGGTTGGTGGGAAAGTGGTGATAGTGATGATGCCTATTAATAACTTAATATTTGATTGAATGACTATGAGCAAATTTTTTCAAACATTATATTTTTAGACTTCATTCTATTGTCTTAATTAATATATTTGAAAGTTATTTTGTTGTAATCTGTATCTTTTTAGAAGTTAATAATTAATATTTTTTTCAGCCACATGGAATAAATTAAAATGAATTAACAATTACGTTAAGAGTATATTAAAAATTAATTATCAAATTAATCATCTATATAGAATATAAATTAAAATTGAGTTTAAATTATATATATTTATATAATGATTGATTTTTTATTT
>NC_029790.2:2336790-2337367 GCF_000816755.2 Arachis ipaensis | reverse complement strand
TAGTTTACTAATTTCTATTCTTCCTTTTGGAGAATAATTAATTATTAGTAAATAAAGTATTTTTAAAAGATTATTTAGTGTAAAAACAAAATTGCCATATGTACGTAAAATTAAACAAGAATTCCGCTAAGAAGTTAATAAAATATTTGTACAATGGACTATGAATTAAAAAATAAACATCACCTCTACTATTCAGAATAACCATTCGGGTACCAGAATAATAAACATTTCATGTCATGAAACCACTTATCCCAAAAGTTTAAGTTAATTTTGGGGTTTACCAAGGATTAAACTATTGACCTTTTGGATCTAGAGCTCTAATACCATATCATGAAACCACGCTTGAGCTGATAGGAAAAAGTAACACTAATGATTATATCTTTAACACTAAATCGGATATCTCAAAACCTCAATTGTACACATTGTACAGATATTCCATTGGCTCTCTATACTTCCTCATTAAACAATTTTAATTTGTACGCCGTGTTCCAACTATATCTATATGAATGTGCTACTGTACTTACATCAAGTAAAAAAAAAAAAATAAAAACATAAAAGTAATTTAAAAATAATTTCT
>NC_029790.2:2333636-2336708 GCF_000816755.2 Arachis ipaensis | reverse complement strand
AGATTTTTAACTAATTTTTTTAACATATATTTCAGTTATGAAAAAATATAGAAGAATAATATTTTTTTTAACAACGTAAATAATAGATTAAATAAAATTAGATGGTTAATAAACTTAAAACACAATTTGTTGTTTATGTTATTCGCATCTGTTATTGTTCACTCAACGATATATATGCTTAGATGATGATAACATTTGTAATTTGCAATTAAAAACTCACATGCTAATTATACTAGCCTCCACATGAATGAAATTATTTCCCTATGTGAAAGTCAAGCTTTCTTAATTTCTCATATTCTGCACGTGCTCGTCTCATTTAATTTGAAATTCTCCTTCCCTTGTATATATATATTTTCGGCCTTTGAGCTGAAAATATAGTCTCTAATAATATCTCCCATTATATTATATCATATATTTTGGAAAATAAAACAACATTTCTTCTTCATCTCACTCAATCAAGGTTATAATAACAATGCCAAGCTGTAGCAGGGTTCAAAGCATGCTGCAGGCTGCGGTTCAATCACTTCACTGGACTTACACCATCTTTTGGCAACTCTCTCCACAACAAAGGTATCTCATCATCTTCTTCCTCAAATTCAGGGATAGATAGATAATCGATGAAACTCTCAAACACTTAGTTAAGACAGAAATAACATTTTTTGCTAACTCATAACTAGAGTTAGTTATTGTCTGAGATATAATTATTTACGGTCTTTGATCTTCTTATCAATTTAAGTTTTTAGAATAAAGGACACTGTGTCTGTTATCTAACTTTTTTCCCCCTTAAAATTGGCTACTACTATTGAATTATAAAGAGATGGTCAAATTTTACTTGTTAATTATAATAAGGAAGCTAGAGAAGTACATAAAATAATTATCATAATAAAAATAAATTACTATTTGTATTTATGAAAGATATAAACGCTGACAAATGTATCCATATAAGAATAAAACGACAATTGTACCCACGGAAGATAGCTCTCGTGTGCCAAGAATATCCTAACGGATCAATTGTGTAACCAACGTCCGGGTACTCTTAGCACACGGAAGCCATCTTCCATGGTTATAATTGTCGTTTTATTTTTATATGGGTATATTTGTCGACATCTATATCTTTGATAGTACAAATAATAATTTATTCATCATAACAAATGTGCAGAGTTCTAAGGTGGAGTGATGGATTCTACAATGGAGAAATTAAGATTAGGAGGACAGTTGAAGCAATAGAGGCTAACAAGAGTAGTAGTAATAATGAGGAGGCGTCTCTCCAGAGAAGCAACCAGCTTAGAGACCTCTATGACTTACTATTGTCTGATCGCCATGGAGACCACGTCTTCGCTGTTGATCCTCCGGCAACTCCGCGTCCTTCCACCGCTTTGTCGCCGGAGGATCTTAGCGAATCCGAATGGTACTATTTGATGTGTGTCTCCTTCTCCTTTGCTCCTGGTGTAGGGTAAGTACATGGTCGTTGGCCTAATTACCATTAGGAAAAGTCTAAAGGATTATCAACTTTATTAAATTCTGGTCAGCATGTAATCAGCAAAAGAAAAATGAGTAATTTCACATCATTGGATGAAATCTCAAACCATTAAAAATATTATTAATAGTTATTTGATAGTTACAAATCACAAAAATTACTTGCTCCTATCACTCCTCTCATCATTATCCTAGCTAAAAAATATTCAAAACTAATATTTTTTTTGGTTAATATTTTATCTTTTCTTTTAACATTTCCTAATGTTGGTCCCTACCTATTTTCTTTCTGTCTGTTAATTTGTTGACCAGTTGTTGTTTAAAACAAAAACTAATTCTTTGTGTTATTGAATTATTTTATCAATTTTACATAAAAACAATTATATGCAAATTTTTACCATAACTTATTCATATACAATTATAATTAGTTGAAAGGAATAAACAAAATTGGCAGCTATATATAGCTGTTTCTTTTACCTGTGATTTGTGTTATTGAACTACTTTTTTTCAAAAATTTAAATTAATTAAAATAAAATATAAATAATTATATTTCTAACCCATCTTAAACAAATTTTAGGATGTACTAATAGCTGCTAAGCAGAACTGATTTACATCTTATGTTATGCTTGATAGATAGAATTTTAAGTAATGATAATATTGTTGTTAATTAAAGGTTGCCGGGAAAGGCATATGCGAGGAGGCAGCATGTTTGGCTCCAAGGTGCAAACGAAACGGACACCAAGACATTTTCAAGAGCAATTCTTGCCAAGGTACTTTCTTACTTAATTATATTATTTTCCATTCATATAATAATTCATCAGTTACGTACTTACTATAGCTTCTCTTGTGTGAATGATTATATATGCAAATTTTTCCACCGCCAGAGTGCTCATGTGAAGGTACAATGTCCTTCAACAAACTGTTGTTATTGTGGTGTGTATGTGTTGATGAGGTCTTAATTAATTAACATGTGATTGCGTTTTGTACCATGCCAACTGTACTGCAGACAGTGGTGTGCATTCCAATGTTGGATGGCGTCGTTGAAGTCGGCACCATTGATAAGGTAAATAAGGAGTAGGAGCCGACTTTGATAAAGATATTAAAAATGTCTTTTTCTAAAGACGTTTATATGTGTCATAATATTATTGGATATTTTTATTAAATTGGTTAATAATTTATTTTTTAATAAATTAAAATAAAATCTGCGGTCACCGGTTCGGTCCAACCGGCCGATTTTTGACTGGTTCGCCGGTTTCTGAACGGTTCTTCTTTTCGCGGTTTTCAGATGAGGACCGGACCGTTTGTAGCGCTGGTTCGCGGTTAAACCGGTTGAACCGGCCGGTCCGGTCCGGTTTTCAGAACCTTGATTATTAGATGTCTTTATTAAATCGGTTAATAATTTATTTTTTAATAAATTAAAATAAAATCAGTTTATTATAATAACAATAATAAACCCAATTGTTCACACTATAATTATTAGATCCGATTATTTGATCCGACCGATTTATATAATTTAAACCGAATTATATTTAATTTTTTTGATAAAAAGACAAATATATTCCTAATTTTTATTTAAAAAAAAAATCATAATCCAGTAGA
>NC_029790.2:2332918-2333532 GCF_000816755.2 Arachis ipaensis | reverse complement strand
AATATTACTGTAATATTGCTAATGAGTTATAGTTCAAATGGCATAGACTCCCTATATTCAATTAAGAAGTCGCGAGTTCGAGTCACATATCTTTCTAAATTTTGGCAGTCTCAAATAAAAAAAAAATTACTGTAATGTTAATTTTCAAATTTTTTTCTTATATACATAATTATAGTAATTAAAAATCGTTAAATAGTTTAATATAATACTACTTATATTTTAGTTATTACTTTTAATTAAATATATCTTTATATAAATAGCCAATTAAATGGGTATGGTTCCTTATTATTAGGTAAAAGAAGACATCAACGTAATCAAACATGTAAAGAGCTTCTTCATAGGAGATCACCACCGTCCCCAACCAAAGCATGCCCTATCTGAAAACTCTGCCTCCAATCCCATTACAGAAGAAGCTCAATTATTATTGGATTCAGAAACAGCAACCCTCCCACAAAGCAAGCTTAAGGAGCCGGTCGTGGCAGAGGACGGTAGCCGAGCCGGATCGCCGGATGATGGCTCCAATCGGCTGAACTCAGCCGGGTTGGAGCTGCTTCCACCAGAATCAGCAGCTTCACTAGGTAAATAGATATATAATCTTAGATATAGTGCTTGTT
>NC_029790.2:2328649-2332883 GCF_000816755.2 Arachis ipaensis | reverse complement strand
TTATGTATCTCATATTCTATCATATTTTATATTGTGTCAATATCTATACATCACACAAGTGCCTTTTATCAATTATTAACCTATTAAGTGAAATTCGAAATCAATCCAAAAGAGATACAATATTTTCCATGCCTTTCCATTATTATGGGTCCACCATATAGAAACCAATTTCATGAACTAATTCAATTTGTTAATACTTAATAGCTTAATAAATTGGGTTTGTGTTCACATGTGTATATGCATGAAAAGTATGCACACCAAAATGCAATACAAAAATGTATATAACAATATGAATATATTTGATTTTTTTTTCTTATTAATTAGATTGAAATAGACGTGCTATGCATGACCTAATTTAATTAAATTGAGATGTCTATGTATGTCCAAATCTATACATTATCCCTCCATGCCCTAAATGATAACTTAATTTCTCAATCATCTGAAAAAAGAAATTTAAACCTGCCATTAAATTTCTGAATTCTATTTGATTATGTTATATATTTCACAATCAAACAACTAATAATTTCTACAGTGTTGTTAACAAGTTAATACCTCATAAAATATATAAAAAGTACTTGTTTAGGTGTAATTATTTTGATAACAAAATATCTTTTTTTAATGAAAAAGATTTTTTTTATTTTTTAACGTGTTTAGTAAATTTTTAATAATAAAAAACTAAAAATAAAGGTATTAGATATCTTTTTTGAAAAGCTGTAATTTATATTTTTTTTAAAAGATATTTTTTTCTTAAAAAAAAGATGTTTTTCATATAATAAATAAACAAAAAAGTACTTCTATATTATTATACCCAAATATAATTGATAGATAAAAAGATTTTTTTGGATGAGATACCCAAACATAAAATTACTTTTACTTTTCCATAAGACCATTTAAAAAAGGATAACTAAAAAAAAACTTTTTTTTAGAAACTCACCCAAACAAGCCCATAATATACAATTAAGTACATGCATATTATTATATATTTAATCAACATGTGCAACAAATTTTTTTTTTCCTTTTTCTGAGATTGGCGATGAATATATAGTTTTATTAAAAGATTATCTTTCACTAAAATCTTTAACAGTGACGAGGTAGTATATATATAATAAAACCAAGCCAAAAATTTATGAACAATTAGTTCTTAAAATTACAAATATTGGTTCTGCTAAAGAACCAATTAGGAATGTAATTAATTAGAATTAATTAGTTAAAAGTCTCGTATTCAAAAATTAAAGTAAATAAATAATCTGTAAAACAAAAAATGTATTCATTTAATGTGTTAAAATTTTAAGTTGACATGATATGGTGTCTTTTTGTGTTATATTTTATTATTTAGTTCCTCCTTAATAAAGTCTCTTCAGTGATGAAGAATTCATCCACGTTGCCCAACAATAATGAGAGGGGAAAAAAAATCCCACATTGTTGGGATAAGATTGAATGTAGGTCATCCCTTAATAAATTAGTGGACAAGTTCAAATGCCACAATTAATTTCTAACCACTACGTATCAGATTTAATTAATGGTGAATGCTACAGTGCTTAAAAGGTAGTGCTTATTTATTAGAAAAAGTTAAAAAATAATATTTAATTTAAAAAATATAACAATAAATAATTTTTAAAAAATTTAAAACTTATTAAAAAAATAAATTAGACAAAATTTAAACATCAACTTATAAATACTATAGAATTGACTTTAATTAATAACTATCTTAACTGAGGGACTGACATATCTATGATCGATTGATTCTGTTCCATGCAAAGGATTTACCATGTCTGTGGTCTCCTTGAAATATGTGCACACACCGAGCTGAATAATTTGACATTTCCAAACCTTTATTATTATTAGGATTTAGGGTTAATAGTGAAATTTGTTTATGACAAGAGATCACTTATTTTTTAAATTAAGTTATTAAATAATTTTTTAGTCATATTAGTTTTTAAAAGATAAAATATAAGTTAAATTGATTCTTTCGTTAGTTAGATGATGATGTATCACATTAAGTGTCATATAGCATAATGATGTAGTAGGTTAATGTCACGTGTCATAAGATAATTAGTTGACGTGTCAGTATACCTAGCACATCACGTGTCACTTGACATGTAAAAAAATTATTTATAATTAAAATAGTCTCTAAAAATTTAGACGTAAGTCATTTTCATTTCTAAAATTTTAAAAATTAATCAAATTAGTTTTTATATAATTTTTTTTATTTTTTTCATAATATTACATTTTTAATATTTTTTGATAATACTAATTTTAATATTCCTTCTGCATATAACGAACTGATAAATTAATCCTTAACACGTTATTAGTAGCTTATTAGATGGATAGACATTATTTTTATTGTCATCATCACTCTTCTTTATACACTATCCTTCAATTTCATAATAATAATAATAAATTGATATAGCTATTGACAAATAAAATATATAGTTTTCTTGGTTGCATTGCGTAGTGTTCTTTGTCAAATTATAGTTTTCAATTTTCTAAAGTATATTTCATGTTCCATCGTGTCAGAACTACTACATGGTGATGAGTATGATAATAACTCAGAGGCCGAGACATCTCACCTATGTACGGAGCAAGGTTTATTTCATTTCACTCCCTCAGTTTAATTATTACCTATTATTTGAATTGAATCATAATCAATTTACGAAGAAAAAAAAGGTTAAATTAATCGACTATGTTATGTGGACAATAAAATCAGCTACCAAAGTCAGTTATCAGTATAAAATATATATTAAAAATAAATTAAACTCACATATATATTTATATATAAATACATTGATGACTGATTTTAGTCGCTAATTTTAGTATACAAATAATATTTTTGTAAATCAATTTAGTTCTAATTTCTTTTTTTTTTATCTTATTAATTTGTTTTCTTTTAATTTTTTCACTTCCATTAGAAGGCCACACACACTACTCTAAAACGGTGTCCACCATCCTTGAAGGCAGCTCCGGCCATCGGCCGGATGCTGTTTGCGGCTTATTGTCCTTCCAATCAGCTTTTGCCACGTGGAGCAGCCGTGCTTATAACTGCCACCAGGTGACGGTGGTTGAAAACCCCCAACGGCTCCTCAAGAACATATTGTTTAGGGTTCCATACTTGCATCGCAAGCAAAACCGCCACAATTCAGCAGAAACCCTAGAACAATTGGAAAGAACGATAATGCCTTCTCCACAAGATGACCTAATCAGCAGCCACGTGGCAGCGGAGCGGCGGCGTCGCGAAAAGCTGAACGAGAAGTTCATCACGTTAAGGTCGTTGGTACCATATGTGACGAAAATGGACAAGGCTTCTATATTAGGAGACACAATTGAGTACGTGAAACAGTTGCACGAGAAGGTGAAGAAGCTGGAGGAGGAAGATCAACGGCGGAGAAGTGGAAAGAAGAGGAAGGAGAGGGCGGTGGAGGTTTCGGTGATAGAGGGTGAGATTTTGTTGGAGGTGGAGTGTATGAATAGGGAAGGGTTGTTGCTTGATTTGATGAGAACATTGAAGGAGGTGGGAATAGAGGTGAGAGGGGTAAAATCGTCATTTAAGGGTGATGATGAAAGGGTGTTTGTGGTGGAGTTAAGAGGCAAGGTGAAAGAAAATGGAAAAAGGAATAATAATAATAAGAAGAATAAGAAGATTAGCATCGTGGAAGTGAAGAAGGTCCTTCATAACATTATAAACCCTCATCATCATCCACTATAATGCATACAGCATTGTTCATTACTCTTGGTGTTGAACTTAAAAGATGTTCTTTATATCTGAAGTAACTATTATGGCTCTTACTTACTTCTAATAAAGGTTTTTCCATTACAATTTAGAAAACATAAAGTTAACTTATTTATGCAGACTACTAGGGATATATAGATACTGTACTGGCTAAAATGGCAACTGAAAAAGGCAATCACCTTTAACTAGTTATATTGTTTTCTAGTATGTATGAAAACTAAACTGTATATTTTTCTATTTTGGAAAAAATACATATTTATTATTTTTTCAGTAATATTTTACTTCTAATAATCCATTACAATTTAGAAAACATAAAGTTAACTTATTTATGCAGACTACTAGGGATATATAGATACTGTACTGGCTAAAATCTAAAATGGAAAAGGCAATCACCTTTAACTAGTTATATTGTTTTCTAGTATGTATGAAAACTAAACTGTATATTTTTCTATTTTGGAAAAAATACATATTTATTATTTTTTCAGTAATATTTTTTAGAGATAATAA
>NC_029790.2:2317503-2320624 GCF_000816755.2 Arachis ipaensis | reverse complement strand
AATGATTAGATAGTAATTTTGTTTCCCATACACTTCTTAGAGGACGGCGTGAGAAAAGCTTCTAGGATGAGCGTGAAGGAGGCTATAGCGCTCCCTTCCAATACAAAGATAGTACTCCCATTTAACAAAGAGCTGCAACCGATTGGTCAGACGACAGGATTATTGAGTGGTTTCATAGGAAGTTTGGGTGCCAATTATTCCCAGTTTCCCATACACTTAGACAGTTGGAAGCATGTGAGCAAAGCTAAGAAGGAACATGCATACGACATGCTTAAGGTACAGCTTTAAGCTTCTACAATTTAAGCAATTTTAGTATTCATTTTTTTTGTAAGGTCTTTTGCATGGGTAAATTATATGATTAGTAAAATTTTCGTATTTTGTTTTTCATATCATAGTTTAAGCACTTCTCATTTATACGTAATTACGACTGCTTGTACTAGATTTGAGTGTCATACTTTAACAATTTAAATTAGCCTGTAATGGTTGTGGCATTTCTTCAAATTATCAGTCTTATACTTGTTAGTTGGTCTTGGTTAATGACAATGTCAACTAATTGCAGCGGGTCTTTTACTATGAGGACGATACCGGAGGAAAAATAAAGCGCGATATTATTATGAAGAGGGTAGGAAAGATTTGGAAGGATACAAGGCACCACTTGTATCATAGGTGTTACAAAGAAATAAGGACTTATGAGGAAAATCTTAAGCATCACCCGAAAGGAATAGACGAAAATGAATGGAAAAAGTTTATTGACTATCACCAGAAGGAAGAAATAAAGGTAAGCCTTGGTATATTTTATTATTTCCACAAAAATATACATGTGTATATATATTACTCCCCTTACATTTTATATTCAACATCTCTTTCTCATTTACATTTGTTCTATTATTTGTTCATAGAAAAAGTGTAGACAGAATGCTTTAAATCCGAGCAAGCAACTATACGCACATACTGGGGGCTCCAAAACATTGGCAAGAAAAAAAGACGAAGTGGTAATAAGTCATTATTTGCATTAAGATTTTGATTAATCTTCCTGAATATGTTGTTATTTACTAAGTTGTGTCGATATCAACGATATAGGAGAAAGAGCAAGGAAGGCCCGTTGGTAGAGGAGAGTTGTTTATTATGACTCATAAGAAAAAGGGGTAAGTACGATTTTGGTCCCTTAAGTCTAGTGCCAGAATCGAATTCGTCCCTCTTGTTATTTTGCCATTAAAGTCGTCCTTAATGTTTTTTTTCGTATTAAAATCGTCCTTTTTATTTTTTTTGGACAAAAATACCCTCACCACTACCAACATAATTACCTCCTCCACCACCACCACCACCACCACCACCACCAATACCACCACCACCACCACCACCACCACCACCCCCACACAAAACAAAACAAATTAACAGCAACATTCACAAAACAAAATAAATCAACAAAAAAAATCAGAGGTAGAAGAAGTATAACAATTTCAATAATCACAGCAATTTCAATAAACAATAATTCAATAATCATCAAGTACAATTTTAATTTTCAAATCTAAAAACAGCAAAACAATAGAAATTAAAAAAAATTAAAAAATCACAGAAGAAGAAGCATAAACTCAAGCGGAAGCAAAAGTTCAAGTAGAAGCAGAAGTTCAAGCAGAAGCAGAAGAAGCAGAGGCAGTCACAAAAGAAGAAGCAAAGGCAGTCATAGAAGAAGAAGCAGCGCCGGCGGAGTCCCCCTCCCGATGACCACGCAACGGCGGCGACGACGAACCCTAGAAACGAATAAGTAGGATGACGGCAGCAACAAGAAGAAAAATTGAAGTTGAAATTGGGGTTAGAATTTTGAAGAGAGGGACATAAGGAAGGGAATGAAGGGTTACGGGAGTGGGGTGAGGGGGTTACGGGAGGGTGAGGGGGTGAGGGAGTGGGCTGAGGGGGTGAGGGAGGGTGAGTGAGGAAGTGGGGGAGTTACGGGAGGAGAGGGGAGGGGGGGTAGTTTTAATTTTTTAATATTATTTTTAATTATTTTTATTTAGGGGTAGTTTAGGAATAACATAAAAAAATTTATTAAAAATGACGATTTTAATACGAAAAAAACGTTAAGGACGATTCTAAATCGAAAATTAGGTAAGGGACAGTTTCGATTTTCACGCTCAACTTTAGGGACCAAAACAGTACTTACCCCAAATCTAAAAGATCCTTTCCACCACTTACACAACCACCACCAATAACAACAACAACAACAAAAAGAGTTAAATTGTCAATCAATTTATAAAATCAAGTGATACCTAAAATTTAAATTGCCAAAAAACTTAACAAACCCTAAATTCCAAAATGTTAATAAGAGAAATAGAGTTAATATAGAAAGGTGACAACAAATGCAAGGTAGCCACAACAGAAAAAAAGATTGATGTAACGACGAGGAGGAGGCTGCGAGAGGCAGCGATGATGAGAGACGAAGAGGCTGCTGGAGGTAGTAACGAGCGTGAAACAGGAGGCGACGATAGTGAGAGAGTAGTGACCGACAGTGAAAATAGTTGTTATAGATTCAGCCATGTTAAGCGTCTTATTCTGATTATGGTTCTTTTAGATCCGAAAGTATTTTTTTAGTGAATTTTGAGAAGAAGAAAAAAAGTTACTAAACCTATTTTTTATAGATACAACGTTAATTTCTTTATTTGATAGATACTTTTTTTAACGTGAAATATTTGTACAATACACCTTTTGAATTTAGAGCTCTATACCATGTTATGATACCACTCATCCCAAAAATTTCAGCTAATGGAAAAAGATAACACTAATAGTTATATATCTAATACTGAATCGGATATCCCTAAACCTCTATTGTATACATTATACAAATATTCCATTGACTCCCTATACTTCTTCTTATAAAATTCATGGGTACTACCAATTTAAAATTATAATCGTCCATTGTGCCCCTTTGCTTATTAGACCTTCACATTGTACGTTTAATTTACATGATATTAGCCGTATGCTTATTCTTAAATTCATTTTTTAAACTATCAACTTATGTTATACATAAACAGATTTTGGTTGGATGGAAAAGAAAATGCACGAAATACAATAATAAATTTCTTTATAAAACTTCAAAATAAATATAAAAGTGTTTTTAACTAAA
>NC_029790.2:2317118-2317441 GCF_000816755.2 Arachis ipaensis | reverse complement strand
TATTTGAATTTTTTATGTCATATAAAAAATTTTGTTTATAAAAGATAAAAATTATAGTAATTTTTTAAAATCATAACATCTTAACAACATAAGTTTACTATTTGCCAATGAATAATAGCTCAAATGGCATAGTCTCCCCATACTCAATTAAGAAGTTGCGTCTTCGAGTCTCATATCTTTGGTAATAAAAAAAAAAATTTACTACTTTTTATAGTAGGCTTATTTTTACATAATTGCTTCATAAATATCAATGATAAACTATTAAAATAATAAAACTTTTTCATTGTAAAATAATTAAAAGTTTTTCTTATAACTACTATTCT
>NC_029790.2:2310263-2317041 GCF_000816755.2 Arachis ipaensis | reverse complement strand
TTATTTATAATAAATACCAATATGTGACCATTTTTTATTTTCATATATATCTTTTTATTATATGTAACTAATATTTTATCTTTATATATTATGAATGTTATTTTTACTATAGAAAATTGCTAATAAAACAAATAAAATAAAATGTGAGATCCTCTAAGTTGGAATCATATATAGATCTTTCATATTATTGCAAAAACGAATTTTTATCTTTATTTTATTTAATTGAAATGATAAGTTATTTATAATTAAATAACAAATAGTGTCTCCATACTCAATTAAAAAGTTATTGCCTATCTTTGCTAAAAATAAATAAATAAATAAATAGGGCAACATGATTTTTTTCAGAAAAAGATAAAAAATTAACAAATAACGAAATGATAGTTTATTTATGATTATGAACGCCTTTTGAATCCTTAATTATTGATTTTCACTGTTTCCCCATTTTTTTCTTCCGCAACTTCGCATCATCAAATGTTGAATCACTTAAGCTCCGGCGGCCGCACCAATGGAGTCCGAGTCGTCGTCGCCGGCGACCGAGGCACCGGAAAATCCAGCCTCATCGCCGCCGTAGCCTCCGAGTCCTTCTCGGAGACCGTCCCGCCGGTGCTCCCTCTCACTGTCTTGCCGGCCGATTTCTACCCCGACAACGTCCCCATCACCGTCGTCGACACTTCTTCAAGGTATTCTCTCTCTCTTTCTCTCATCACTCGCAACTTTAGATGCAAGTTATGGTAATTTGAAAATTCAATAATCGTAAGGAATAGTAGATTCCTTTTATGCTAAAAAAATCGTTAATCAATGATTTTAGATTTATGTTTAGCTTAATCAGTTATGATTCAATACAAATTCTACTACCATATATGCGTAGTTGCATTCTCTTAGCTGAACTCTGTTTACATGTGCTGAATAATTGTTGTACGATTGTGTTGTTATTGTTGTTATCATACTTGATGCTGATTGCTGTGGTGTGTTTACTCTTTAAATCAGAGTCATACGGTATTGAATGAATGAATTAATGAATGGAGATCGGTGGTGTTGTTTTTTGTGCAGCTTAGAGAAACAGGGGAAGCGCAATGAAGAATTGAAGCAGGCTGATGTGGTGGTTTTAACGTATGCTTGCAATGAGCCTTCGACCTTTTCGCGGTTGAGTTCTTACTGGTTGCCGGAACTGGAGAGGCTGGAGGTGGATGGTTTGTTTTGTTTGAGGGAATGTAATGTGTGGATGCTAAACGATTAGTGTTTTTACTGTTTGTATTTTTGGTTCATGATTCAGGTGAAGGTGCCTGTAGTTGTGGTTGGTTGCAAGCTAGATCTGCATGATGAAAGCCAGCAAGTGAGCTTAGAGCGCCTCATGAATCAGCTCCTACAACAGTTCAAGGAAATTGTAACCTGCATTGAATGCTCAGCAGTTACACTATACCAGGTATATTGTATTGCCACACTGTTGTTAGTAGGTCATGCTATGGTTATTATTTGGCCTTGTATATAGCTCATAAATAATGTCTTTGAAAACATGATGAAAATATAGCAGTATATTATTGGGCTTGTTTGAAAACATCAGTGGATCCTACCTCAGCTCTATTCAGAGCAGTTGTATCCTTGTTGAATGTGAAGATGATACTTAATGATAAAAAATAAGAAGTACAAAGATAAAAAAAAAAAACAGTTAACTGGATTCCCATTTTCCCCTTAAAATTAAGTCCAGTGAAAGGGTATAAATCCATGTATCTCATTTTTTTTTCCTTTTTACTTTTTGTTTTTTTTTTTAAATCAAAGAAAAAGAAGAAGAAATCCGTGCATCTCTGCAAGACACCAATTATTTGCTATATATATAACATCTTGATGATATTTTGATTGGGATTTCCCATGTCCTTGAATTTGTAAACTAAGTATCAACTATCTAATATTAACTCTACTCTTTAGGTCCCTGAAGTTTTTTATTTTGCCCAAAAAGCGGTACTACATCCAATAGATCCATTGTTTGATCAAGAAAGTCAAGCTTTAACAGATCGATGTGTTAGGGCATTGAGAAGAATATTTGTTCTTTGTGATCGTGACATGGATGATGCCCTCAGTGACACAGAACTAAATGAGTTCCAGGTTTTCTATAAACTTGGATCGTCCTTTTCTTTTTTGAATATCCTTTTCTTTTTGTATACTTTGAATATTTAGTTCCTTAGTATATAGCCTGGTTATTCACAAATTGCAAATGTATCAACAGGTTAGATGTTTTGATGCCCCATTGCAGCCATCTGAAATAAATGGGGTCAAAACTGTTGTACAACAGAATGTACCTGAAGGAGTCAACTCAAATGGTCTTACTTTTCCAGGATTTCTTTATGTCCATAGTATGTTCCTTAGGAAAGGGCGCCCAGAGACATTATGGGCTGTTCTAAGAAACTATGGATATGATAATGATTTAAAACTCAGGAATGATTCCCTTCCAGTTCCGTCTAAGAATGCTTCTGATCAGGTCATACTTTATATTTTCATTCTGTTATTTCCACCACTGTCTTTCTGTTTGGTTTAAATGCAAGAGGTTTAGTGGGAGAAGCATTTATTTATTATTAGGATTAGCAATAACAGAAAGATATGTGATTGATAAATTAATAACACTAAACTGCTAACTACAGATACTTTAAAGTTGTAATGTTAGCTATTTACCTTAGGTTGTCTCATGGTTGCTGATTGCCTAAAATAAAGAGTATCTGAGGTTTTGTAAATATTACAGTCAGCTGCTTGGGGTTCTATATTTGGTGATTTGCATAATTCAAGTATATATTTTATGTGTAGAATAACTCTTATGTTAAGCATGGTTATTTCCCAGATCTTTCCTTATCTGTTGGCTTTCCTTTTGTTGAAATATGACAAATGGATTGCAATTATTTTATCATCATAGGTGGTAAATTCAGCTTCTATTCTTTGCTGTTCATCATTCATCTGAAGGGAGGATACAAATATTTATGTGTTATTGCATTTTTGGATGTACATTTGCTTTGTCAAACAATGTCTTTCAAGGAATACTTTTTTATATAAAGGTTATAGACTTTCAATGAAGCATGATAGATGTATGCACTTTTACCAATTAGTACAATTTTCATTGATTTTTGTCATCAAATTATTACAAATAGTTGAAAAGTTATTTGGTGCTTTCTATTTAACTTACGAATGATACAAAACGTTTACTTTAAAGTATTTTCATTGACAGAGTGTGGAGCTAACAAATGAAGCTGTAGAATTTCTGAATGGTATCTTCCGATTATTGGACACAGATAAAGTATGTACCAATGTTTTTAATTATCAATTCCATGATTACAGATATATGCTTTAACATCCTCTCTGCATGATCTCTTTTTAGGCGATAATCCATATCTAATATACTGTTTTTTCTTGATTTGCTTCGTGGAACCTTGATACCCTCTAGGATCGAGCCTTACGGCCTGCTGAAGTTGATAAGCTATTTTGTACTGCTCCATCAAGGTGAGCTTGCAACCTCCCCTCTCCCTAAATTGCCTATATATGGAAAAAGAGAAAGATAATGTCTTTTCTTCTGTCCCTCTGAATTTGCATCATACTTATTGTGTATCATGCTTTATCTTTTTGTCTAGTGATGTCATGCTCTATGCTACATTTTTCGGATAATTTTTGTTTTTATATTTTTAGATGGAGAGTTTATCTCTTTATTTTGACAAATTTATATGTTTGGCAAAAGGTAGGCATTTAAACTTTAAACTATTTTTTCAATTTTTCTTTTGATTATTTATTTTATGTTGCTTATTATTTATCTATTAGCCAAAAGTGATATGTCATTTGCAAATCTTTCACTTTGTTTACTTCTTTTGCAATTGTGATATATATCTTTAAACGCTCTATCATGTTCTCTTAGTTCTCTTCTTCTTGATGTAGTATGTCTTAGGTTTGGTATTTGATTTTGAATTGCAGTCCTTGGAATGATGCTCCATATAAGGATGCTGCTGAGAAAAATGACATGGGTTACATAACACTGAACGGATTTTTGTCCCAGGTTTGTGTAAGTTATGCTGTCTTTCGTTTTTTGAAATGAGGCATTTTTTGATATATCTCTTAAATTTATTCTGCAGTGGGCCCTCATGACATTGCTCGATCCACCATGTAGCGTGGCTAATTTGATTTACATTGGATATAGTGGCAATACAGCTGCAGCACTACGTGTTACTCGCAGAAGATCAGTCGATCGCAAGAAGCAAGCAACAGAAAGGAATGTATTCCAATGCTATGTTTTTGGTTCTAAAAATTCTGGGAAATCTGCTCTCTTGGATTCATTTTTGGGAAGGTATGCTCCTAATCCAATTACCTAAATCATTGTCTACCATTTTTAGATGTATCAATGAGATTTTATCGACTCAAACTCTTCATGTTAGTTATTTTTCAAAGTAACAATTAACTCCTCCATTTTCATAGGCCATTCTCAAATAATTATACTCCGACAACAGCTGAACAGTTTGCAGCAAATACCATTGAATTAATACGGGTGAGTGTCATGTTGGAGAACAAGATTGATACATAAATGATTGTGAAAACTGATCATCTCCACTCAAGCTCTATACCTCACTTGTAAATATGGGAGTTAATAAATTTATCGAGGAAGTCAACTAGGAATGATATGCAGTCTCCACTATCCATACTCATTATCATGGTGTTTACCTCTATATAGGGAACCAAGAAAGTTCTTGTGCTGCGGGAGATTCCGGAAGGGGAAGTGCCGAAAGTTTTGTCAAATCAGGATTATTTGGCGGCATGTGATGTAGCTATCTTCGTGTATGACAGGTATGGTACAAATCTTTTGTTGTTATGCATTGCTATATTTAAGCTGTGGAAGTAGTGTTTTGCACTAGTGATTTCCTCTAACCCGCTCTTCAATGAGTAGTATGCAAAGGTGTATGAAGTGATGTTTATATTTACATGTATAATATAAAATAAACTGACATAAGATTGGAACTACTTAATATCCCATAAATGCCTACCTTGCACGTTGTACACTCACATGTTGCTAACTTTAGCTTTGTCATGGTATCTTGTGTACTATTGTTTCCCAACTATCATGTGTTCATAGATATGTACAGCCAGGAAGCACACTAATGATTCATGCCAAGGCCAAAATCAACAATATAATGCTACATTCAAGGATGCACAAAGAACTCTGCATCATTATATTCTTTGATATAAGCCTATTCTTGTACCCTTTGCTGGATTGAGTGCTTACCTAGGTCAAGAGTTCCGTTATTCAGGGCATAAACCCCTATTACTTTAGCTCATTTGGCCATTATCAAGTGCTGTTGTCTGATTTGATTCCAATCTTATCTAGAGCTTGCCAAGGCAGAGGTGCCGAACCATGGGTCATGGCTAACAGACTTGCATTGGTCATAGACTGTGGAATAGTTTTCCTTAGCTGAACTAATCTATCACTATTTGTTGCATATTTTCATTTCCTTTGGCATTTGGTTCCTGTTTCATACGTTTTGCTCTTTCCTTTGTGCTTTCCAGCTCAAATGAACATTCATGGAAGAAATCCAGAGATATGCTTGAGCAGGTTGCAAGACAAGGAGAACTCACTGGCTATAGAGTTCCATGCCTCCTCATTGCTGCCAAGGATGATTTAACCCCATATCCAAGGGCAGTACAAGATTCAGTTAAGGTATTATTGCATTTTTAAGTGATCAGTTCAGTGGTACCATATCATTGAATAAATGAATATAATATAATTTATGCATAGTTCCATATCTAACCTGAGTAAGGACGATCACAGGCGACTCAGGAATTAGGAATAGAGGCCCCTATTCACTTGAGTATGAAATTAGGTGATTCAAGCAATGTGTTCCATAGGATTGTTAGTGTTGCAGAACACCCTCATTTAAGCATTCCAGAAACAGAGATTGGGAGGAAAAGAAAGCAATTTCATCGGCTTCTTCAAAACACACTCATTTTTGCATCAGGTTTGTTTCTACTTCTAGCGACCACTCCCCACAACTTGAGCCTAACCTTGAAATCCACTATCTATTTTCAAGTTGTCAAAGTGTTGATTTCTAAATAGCTCTCTTTCTTGAATTTACAGTTGGAACTGCTATGGCTGTTGTTGGTGTGGCAGCATTGCGCGCATATGCAGTGAAAAAGAAATCTTCTGGTTAGTCGTCAAGTAAATTTATGCTGCTTCTGGTGCCGATTTAAATGTTAAAAGTACCTCCTCAGTATTGTGTATACTAACCATGATGAACTACCTTAAATTAGAGTATTTGTGTGTATATAGTTTCATTATTTTTTATTGCTAGTGGATATTTTAAGGGTAAATTACGTTACGTTTATGTTCTTAAAATTTGATTTAAGTTACATTTATCTGTCATTTGTTTATGTAAATTACATTTGCTTCCTTTGGTATGTATTTTCGCCTGTACGGGGGTAGTATGATTTTGTAAAACATACAAGGTAGCTTGGTGAATTCAAAGTATGAGAGTGTTCTTTAAAAATTAGAAAGGGTGCATTAAAGTTTGATGGAAATTAGTACTTTATAATGTGATATTTTTTTAACCATTTGATTCCTATATAAAAATTCTTGTATGAATACAAATGTACTTCATTAGACAAGGTTTTTATGGAATGAACTCTTTATAATTATCAACAAGTATTTCTTTTCAAAGCAAATTAATCTTACAAGTCAGAAGTAGTTTAGGGTTTGCATGTTATAGAAGTAAAAGACTTAAATGTTAGTACTCATTGTTTCTCATGAATTATGTGCTCCCCTGTC
>NC_029790.2:2308871-2310247 GCF_000816755.2 Arachis ipaensis | reverse complement strand
CTGTATTTTGATGGCATGTTAAGAAAGTTGACCATGCTAGTAAAATATGAGAAAATTAGCTGCACTATTATTAAAACTTCTGATTTTGAAAAAATACATCAAATATATAATCATCAATTGGCATAGAAGCTTTTGAATGGAAATAAGAAATTACCCCTAAATCAAAAGTCAAGGCACTACTTTTTCTACACAAGTTTTTCAAGAAACACATAATATATTTCCATATGGGATTCCATTGGAGCTAGCAACCAAAGCAGCACAAATATATTATTATTTCCAAATGATCAATGGGAAGAAATTTTGTGAACAATGAGAACTGGACAAAGCAGGTGATGTGAAAAGACAGCATTTTGAGATCTAATAAGTCAGCAAGAGTTAAACTACAAGATCTCATGGCTCCTGCTGCCTTCAAGAGTCATCTGCTGAGATAAATATATGTGTTTTTAAGTCTTCTTTTCAAGGCATTTTTATTTATTTTTTCATATTATTTTTTAATTTTTGAATGTCCATATTTCTTTTGGCTTGTATTTGTATATCATTGACTAGTTTTGATTATCCCTATTAAACACATGAGAAAGAAAGAAGAGAAACATAAATAAGACTCTTACAAAATGTATAGAAAATTGTTAATAAAAAATGTTGTGTATACTAAATTAGTCACCCAATTAAGAGTTAAGTTTTAAAGTGGTTTTTGAAATTGTACTCGAGTTTCAAGGTGGTCCTTGAAGTTAATCGTTATTCAATTTCATTCTCGAATTTGGACTCCAAGACTCATACTAGTCCCGAAGGCATTTTCCGTCCATCAAAACAATGAAATGTGTCGTTTTGTATTTGTAAAAAAAGAAAAGAAAAAAAAAAAGAAAACCAGAGCCTCCCTTCCCCTTTCCCCTTTCTCTTTGTGGCCGCTTCTTGCGAGCCTTCGTCACGGCGCCGTGTCACATGCCCCCCTTCCCCAACTTAGTGTCTTACACTCTTGTCTCCTCTCTGTCTCCTTTTGTCTCTGATCCCAAAATTAATTCCTCCATTACCTCATTTTGTTTTTTTTTATACACAACCAACCATCAATTTTCACATACACATTAATTAAATAATATCATTACTCATCAATACACATCATTTCAACAAACTCAATTCAAAGTCATCTTTCACCTAAACCATAAAATCCATTTAGGGTTAAGTATGATTTTGGTCCCCAAAGTAGAGGTAAAAAATCAGAATCGTCCCCAACTTCTTTTTTCTACAAAATGGTCCCCAAAATTTCAGTTTGTTTTAAAATCGTCATTTTCACTAAATTTATTTTATTTTATTACTAAATTACCCCTCAGTAAAAAAATTATAAAATAAAATAAATATAAAATAAATAAAAAAATAAAGAA
>NC_029790.2:2307271-2308702 GCF_000816755.2 Arachis ipaensis | reverse complement strand
CATATCGCCGCACCACCACCAGCTTCTTCTTCTTATGTGAATTGAGTTTTTTGTGAAATTTTGGAATTTTTTGTGAAATTTGTTGTGGAATATTGTTGCTGAAATTTGAATTTGGAAGTTGTTGCTGAATTTGTTGATTATTGTTCAAAGTGCATGTGACTTGAATTTTCTGATGATGATGATGATGAGGCCATGATGATAATGGTGGTGGTGGTGGTGGGTTCTTGTTCAGCTTGGGCTTCTGGTTGATTTTGGAAAAAGTTCTGATGAAGATGATGATGACTATGATGATACTGATGGTGGTGGTGGTGGTTCTGGTTGAGCGTAGGCTTCTATTCTGGTGGTGGTGGTGGTGGTTGATTTTGGGGTGAAGGAAGAAGGGAGAAGGGAGAAGGATATTTTCGTCCGATGGACGATTTTAAAACAAACTGAAACTTTAGGAACCATTTCGTAGCAAAAAAAAAGTTAGGGACGATTCCGATTTTCGACCTTTACGTTGGGGACCAAAATCATACTTAACTCATCCATTTATTAAGTTTAAAATTTTATGCAATCAGTGACAGAACAAACTCCATTGTAAAAAAAATTAAAAAAATCCGAAACGAAGCGAATTGACCTTGGTACCAACCTTGGAATCAAAATCATACTTTTCAAGGACCTCAATGAACTGATCAATGGTGAAAAAAACACCTTTCATGGGAGCAGCGCAGCACCTCTCATAAATTTGCTCGAAGATATCAGCTTCACTCAGAGTGCAATGACGAATTAATTTTGGGATTAGGGAATATAAAAGGGATTAGGAAGGCAGAGAAGAAACAAGAGTGTGAGAGACTAGGTTGGGAAAGAGGCGAGCGACGCGACGCCATGACAGATGCTTCGGGCTGGGAAAGGAGAAGGGCCTCGGGTTGGGAAAGGAAAAGGCAATCATTATGTATTATATATAAATATATATGTTATTTCACATATTTTTAATGTACATTTTGTAATTAACATGTGTTTTTATATATAAATGAGTAATTTGATAAATTTTTTATATTTATATACATAATATGATTGATTACTAATTAATCAAATCATATATCTTACTAGCTAGCTCTTTTTTTCTTTCCTATTCCTTCCCAATGAGTTTCTTCAGTCAGTACATTTATTTCCAGATCTTGCTAGCTAGATTATAGCTAAAATCAATCATTATATATAAATATATATGTTATTTCACATATTTTTAATGTACATTTTGTAATTAACATGTGTTTTTATATATAAATGAGAAATGAGTAAAATTTTTTATATTTATATACATAATATGATTGATTACTAATTAATCAAATCATATATCTTACTAGCTAGCTCTTTTTTTCTTTCCTATTCCTTCCCAATGAGTTTCTTCAGTCAGTACATTTATTTCCAGATCTTGCTAGCTAGATTATAGCT
>NC_029790.2:2302776-2305194 GCF_000816755.2 Arachis ipaensis | reverse complement strand
AATTGTAGCTTTTAATAAAATATTTGATATATAACTCTAAAAATAATCATAAAAAAAGGTATATTTGGACATTTTTTATTTTTTATTAACATCGGAACATTGAATTCAAAAAACAACAAAACAAACGAATAGTTATTATGAGAAAAAAAAAGAACTATCCTTATATTATTGTATATTATGTAACAAAAAAAAGAAAAATATTATTCATAATGATATTGTTTTCAGAGGCTGTATAGCTCCAAGAGTTGAATATTTTATCTTTATATTATGAAGTTGTCTATAGTTGATTGTCCGTGGAATAGACAGAAAAATTGGATAGAGGAAATGAAACCTCATATACCATTCAACAAAAATTTCTGCAAGTGCATATAGTATACAGTAGTGCTTTCAATTATATGTACTCCAAATTTAACCAAAACGGATATAACACAATGGCGGTAAAAGACATTGACTTGCCTATTTTATCAAAGTGCCACTACATCTGTGGCAAATACTGAGGAGTGATAGGGCTAGCAACTTTTGTGTTTTATAACCATTAATTGGCCACCAATAGTATTTTTAATGGTGTGAGATTAAATTTAATGGTGTGGGATTATTCAATTTTCTTTTGATGGTTAAATACTGGCCAACTTTTTAAAAAATTGCTAGCCCCTAAAACTTTTCCATATATATATATAGTCTTGATAGATAAATATTTAAAAAAAAACTCTTATAAAATTTTATAAAATTATTTCTAAAATATTCTAATCTACAAAAGATTGAATGAAGTGTTTTAAAATATAATTGTTATCAAGAACCAATAATATCTAAAAAAGAAGGCCTAAATAGAAATGTTTTGTTTCTAAATAACTAAAATACAAGAAATTGAAATCCACACAAGCCAAGCCAAGCCAATTTTGACACGTATGATGTTTGATTTGAATAATGGGGATAATTTTGTGTGCACCAATGTCAATTTTATTTATTTATTTATTGTTGTGTTTGTACATTTATCCTTTAGAGGAGGCTACTCTATTGGCTACATAGCAAGTGAACAAACTTCACTTCATCATCATCAATTACTTGCAAGTTGCAACCCTTTTGTATGGAATTTTTGTGTTACTACAACATAATTAACTACTCTCTTTGTTATTGTTCAATCAATGTCTCATCTAAGTTGGAAACTCAAGTGCAGTCGACTTCACGTGAAGTTGATAGCGTCATTAGATGAAAATTTAGTCAAATCAGTCAAACCATCTAACAGCTCTCCGCTATCAACTTCACGTGAAGTCGATTGTATCCGAGTTTCCCCCTCATCTAATTATGTGAATAAAATTTGTGTGTTTACTTTGTTACAATATTCTTGTTATTAGTTAGAGAAAGTATTAATTAATTAAACCTGTTGGATTATTTGGACTAGAGCAGCATTTTTATTTTTGTATTTTGAAAAAAATTAAAGAAAAAAAAAAAGCAATAGAAAACCATTTTTATGTTTCAGTTTTTGTATGCAAATTCCATAGTAGACCAAACACTGTGTACAAATGGTGGGAGACACTATGGAGGGGCCGGGATTTTCTTGTATATGGTTCTAAATCTTACCCTAAATTGATAACAATTATTTGGCAAATAATATTTCCTCAATTACTTACTCGAGTGGAACATATATAATAGGCTAAGGTTCATGAAGCAACACCATATTACAAATCAGGATCATGGAAGGATATTTACTAGTTACAAATCAGGAACCAACATTTAAGGGATAAGATGGTCGCAGACCTGTTCATGGAGGTTGATGACGGGTGACGGACTCGTTTTTGGGAGGATGTATGGTTGCTTTGTGGATCTCTAAAGGATCGTTTTTCGAGACTTTTCTCTATTTCAAACCAATGTGGATCCGTTATAGGAGAGTGTGGTTATTGGGATGGGTTTGAGTGGATGTGGAACTTCCAATGGAAGCGAGAGCTCTTCCAATGGGAGTTGGAACTCCTGAGTGCATTGCATGAGCTTTTGAGACCTGTGAAATTAGTTCATAACAGAGAGGACAAAGTGGTGTGGAAATATAATAGGCGGGGTATTTTTACAACTAACTCTTTTGTGTAGGTGATGTAGGAGGAACTGATCCCAGAGGAGGTAACTAGCTACAGCTTCACCAGGACTGTTTGGAAGGGGTTGGTTCCGCCTAGAGTGGAGCTGTTTGTTTGATTTGTTTTAATAGGAAGAGTGAATACAAATGACAGGTTGAGCCGGTTTGGAATCATCAGTCAGGACGATGTTACTTGTATTCTTTGTAACAACGAGGTGGAAGATGTACATCACTTGTTTCTAGGATGTGTATTTGCTTGGCTGGTGTGGATTGCTTGGATTTCAGCCTTTGGCTGACAATGGTCTTATCCGGGATCGATGAAAAAACACTTTCTTAGTTGGATAGAAGAACCGAGG
>NC_029790.2:2299574-2302747 GCF_000816755.2 Arachis ipaensis | reverse complement strand
ATTGGAAATGAATAGGCAGATTTTTCAGCACATAAGCAAAGGAGTTGAAGAAATTATCAACATGTTTTCAAATAGTGCTAACGAGTGGAGCGGTGGAAATCTCTTTAGTTGTTGATGGCTATGCCGGAGATGACATGGGGATAGATTTATGTTATTTTATATCTTTTTAGGTTTGTTTGTTTTTAGTTTGGGTGACTCTAATTGTTCTACTACTATTGTGTTGAGGTGTTTGCTTTTTAAAAAAAAAATATTATAAGTATAAAAGAGATAAAGAGTGTTTTCTAATTTCCCGAGATCTATAATTAAAAGACAAAAAACACTTTAACACATTTGCATAAAAATTGTTATTATTCAATTTTGTCAAGTATTTGATGATGGTGGGGGGCCTGAAGGATACGCTTTGGGATTCTCTATCTGGATGGCATCCATTGAGAAAAAAGATAATAATTTGGAATAAAGAACGAAGTGCACTACGTGTTTGATTTAAGCTATTTTCGTCAAATCATGCATAATCTAATGCAAGAACCATGAAGAGTGAAGATAACAAAGAAAGAGAGAATATCTCGCATATTTTGTTGAAGGTTAAAATTTAGATGCGGTTGTTTTCATTGTTTTCATGTGAAGTTATAATAACTGAGAGTTATTAAATAATAATTTAAAGTAAAAATTCAGGTGCAGTCAACTTTATGTGAAGTTAATAGTTGAGAATCGTTAAATAATTTGAATGATTTGACTAAATTTTAATCTAACATTTATCGATCTCACGTGAAATTGACTGCATCTGAATTTTTACTATAATTTAATTAAATATTTTTTTTAATTAATAACTTCACATAAAAAATAAGTAGATATAAAAATTTTCACTTTGTTAAATATTCATTTTATTCACGAGTTTAAGTCAACCGTAAAACGCCCCCAACATGTCTACTTAAGTAGCTAAGCTTTAGGCATGTTCCTGCAATTTATGATATGAGCGGTTTAAAGTTTATACATCTTCTCTAATGAATTCGATATTGTTAAGAGAATAATTAGAGTCAAATTAGATTAATTAGTATTATTTGTATTTATATAATGTATTTGTATATTAATTGTAGAATTTTATATTTTTATTATTTTAATTTTTTTTCAAAAAATACATGTATTTCGTTTACACTATAAATGAGATATACACTCTTACATATTTTTCTCTTGTCTCATTTATACTATAAACATTTTAAATTTGTTTCATTTCAATTACAATCTCATGCACGTAACATATTCACACTTATTCCTTAGTTTACGTGATAGCCCAATTCGTGTGTAATTCGAACCAATTAGGTTTAACAGATATGATTGCATTTAAATTTTGTTATTGACGCAAAATTACAGAAATTAAGAAATAATTAAATACCTACATTTTCTGGCTTAATGTTAAACATAATTTTTTTTTTTGCCCACGGTATTCCCCAACCCGACAGGTCAAGGACTAATCCGTCCCGGATCGAAGCTCCATTTAAGGGTCTGTCGCTGACCAATGGATTGCTGCATGCACAAGGCAGGATTCGAACCCCCGACACTTACTTAAGCGGACGAGTGAGCTAACCACTCAACCAACCCAAGTTGGTTTGTTAAACATAATCTAAAGATCAATCCCAAGCAACATATGAGAAATTATAAAAGCAAGTTAGACAACTTATTAAGACAATTTTTTTAATAACTTTATATATATATTATTGTTAGCATGTCTATATTTACAGTAAATATATAAGTATTGTTAAAATTAAAGTAATATTTTAAAAATATTACTAAAATATAAAAAATGTAACTTTATTTTAGCAACACTCTTTAAAATAATATAACAACTATAGCTATAGTCTCATAAAATACTAAAATACACCAATATATATTGCTTAAGCACAAGCTATATTTCATTTTTTATTCGACACTTTGAAATTGTATATGAAAAAAAGGTTCTAATAAGAATAATGATTATCTTCTACAACCTAAAGTTTTGAGCATTAAACGAAAAAATAGAATAAATACACTTTTTTTTAATAGGTTGCCACATACTTAAAATGAGATTGAAACTTTTAACATTTACTTAAATAAACGAGTGAATTAATCATTCCACCAATTTAAATTGATTCAATTTTTTTCTTTATTTATCCTAAAATTATCATGAAACAATTCAAATTTTAAAATGATAGGAATAGATATATATAAAACATTTATAAATAAATGTGCATAAAGGTCACAAATAAAATCAACCACTTACTTGTACCTAGGGTAAAAACACTCAAAACAGGCCAGGTTTGCTCTTAACAGTCCAAGCCAGGTCAAACTTTATTTTTAACAGGTCTGACCTGTTATACAGTCAATTGATTTATAGACTTTTTTTAACAGGTCTGACCTATTATAGACTTTTTTTAAAATATTAAGTCTGGTCTGTTATTCAGATTAGCCTGACCTAGTCAAATTAGACCAAATCAAACACAGATTAGACTACAATCCCTAATAAGTTGCATGACCTTTTTTCACCCCTACTTATACCCCAAAATGGTTATGAAAATTGTCATGAAAAAAAAAGTTTTGTTTTTGGGAATGAAAGGCTCAACCACCAATCATGATCTAGATTTTTGGCCTTAATTAACTATTCATTGCCATGCATCCTTGAATCATGGGCCTGTCCTTCTTTTTCATGTATGCTTACACCTTTTTTTTCTCCTTTAAACCCTAAATTCTAAACTCCCTCATCATACTATTAGATAACTTAAATTATCATAAAAATATTTATTTAAAAAAATTAAAATAAAAAAATATATAAATAATTATATTTTTACATAAATATCTTTTTAAAAATAAATGTAAGCATGAGTAAAATGCATATTCCATTTAATAATGTTGGATTAAATAATTAATTAAAAGTGTGAATTGAGAGAAGAGAAAGTCTAGGGAGCTAGCATTTTTATTAAAATTTGGCCAACATTTAACTAGTAAAAAAAAAGTAAGTAATCTCACATTATTGGATGAAATCTCACACCATTAAAAATATTAATAATAACTACAAATTACAAAATTTGCTGGCTTTTAGCACTCTTCTTGAGAGAATCATGGAACATTCACACAATATCTATCTACTGAATCTAAATTTATAATTAATTCAAAATAAAATTTTATATATAACCTATATTGTT
>NC_029790.2:2292068-2299410 GCF_000816755.2 Arachis ipaensis | reverse complement strand
TCCGAAAGATGGATATGATGTAGGGCAATTGAAGACACTGAGGACATTTATTTACAACGAAATGGAATGTGGATTAGGCCTATGATGATGCTAGGACCCAACAACAACTAGAATTGATATAAAGGGCCGTGACATCATAAAGGATTCAGAACAATGAGGTAATAATAAATTAAAGTTAATGACCGCCAATGAGAAAACTCCAAAATAGTCCATGAGGTTGGCGTCGTGCATTAAAATCGTTTCTGAAATTTCAATTGTACCAATTACGTCCCTAAAATTGAAAAAAATGTACCATATTAGTCTCTGACCTATTTTCCATTAACGACGTAATGACATGGCATGATGATGTGGATTGTAAGTGACACGTATCACTTCATGATTTGGCCACGTGTAATGGTATGATGATGTGGTGACCAGTGACACGTGACATGCTGACGTAGATGGTTGTGCCACGTGTCACAATGTTATTTGGCCATGTGTTCATTTGTGCCACGTGTCGCAACAGTATTCGTCCACGTGTCATCCACTATGTCATCGTTGTATATACACCAAATTAGTCCCTCACTTTGCATTAAGTGATTCATTTTAGTCCTTGAAATTGAATGTCGTGCACCAAACTAGTCCCTTCACCAATTTTTTCTCAAATTTTTCTATAAATTCAAAATTCTCAATATTTTTGAATGCATTAATTTCAATTCTATTTTTTTACATGTTCTTCGAATAAAAGTGTTTTTATAAAATATTTTTTCTCTTGCGAATACCCTAACCGTCGACTTAGAGTTGACGTGAAGGCTTTTCAAGCACCTTCACCACCATTTCTGACCTCTTTCAATACTTTTATAAAATATTTTTTTCTTGCGGATATCCCTAATAACCGCCGTCTTGGAGTTGACGTGAAGGCATTTCAAGCTTCTCTCATTACCATCTCCGACCTCTTTCGTCTAGACTGCAGAGGTCAAAGATGGTAGTGAGGGTGCTTGAAGTGCCTTCAATCTAGCTCATTTACACATAACAAAAATGTGTATTTCATAAGACAAAAAATGTTTATTTTAATTATTAATTTATTGTTAAAAACACATATTTTTTTATGAAAAAAATGTGTCTAATCAATCATATAATTATTTTTTTATAATAACATACTTATATATTATAAAATTTACCAATGTTAAATTATTAAAAAAATTATATAATTAAAACTAAAATCTTAAAAATTTTTATGAAAGCACTTGTATTTAAACAATATATGAACAAATAGAATTGAAATTAGTGTATCCAAGATATTAAAATTTTAAATTTAAAAAAAAAAAGAGAAAAAACTGGTGAAGAGACTAGTTTGGTGCACGCCATTCAATTTCAGTGACTAAAATGAGTTACTTAATACAAAGTGAGGGACTAATTTGGTGCATATACAATAATGACATAATAGATGACACGCGAACGAATACTGTTGCGACGCGTGGCACAAAACAGACACGTGGCCAAATAACATTGTGACACGTGGCATAACATCCACGTCAGCATGCCACGTGTCACTGGTCACCACATCATTATACCATTACACGTGGCCAAATCATGAAGTAACACGTGTCACTTACAGTCCACGTCATCATGCCATGTCATTACGTCGTTAATGGAAAATAGGTGAAGGACTAATATGGTGCATTTTTTCAATCTAATTGGTGCAATTGAAATTTCATGGACGATTTTAGTGCACGACACCAATTTTAAGAACCATTTTAAAGTTTAACTCTCGCCAATAAACCTCAACTCAAATGGCATATCTCTCCCATATATTTATTATATATAAATATTCCCCACGTCCAACACAATTTGTAAGAATTGTTAGATTTGATTAAAAAAAAGTGTATGACGATCCATATAATGGCTATTTGAGCTAGGTTGCTGAAGAAATTAAAATATTCGCTTATTAATAACAGAAATATTTAGTAATCAAAGAAAATTAGTAAAATAGTAGTCATAATTTACTTTAGTTAGCATTCATCAATTGTTGCGATAATTAATGAATAATAAATAAGATAAATTTTAATTTTTTTTGTCTCTCTAATATTACCGTATTAATAAATTCATCGTTAATTTGGAAAGACTTAATCTCCATGAACTTTTAAAGACATGAAGACAAAATAAAACCCTTGAAAGTTGAAACACCTTTACCTTAAAAAGGATGCTGAAATCTTGGACAAATGGCTAGAGTGTTAATTTCTTATGCACACTAATGTTAACGTTATTGTGTTATGATTATGTATGTTTACGCAAAACAAATGAGTGCGCTTACACACAATACTTGTCAGATCATGTTACCTACCAACTGGATTTGCAAAATCTTCAAATGCTACACAAAACAACAACAAATATTGGAGCATGCATTTGGTATTTGTATGTATGTGTACCTCTACAATTAGATAATGAAAACAAACTAAAGTTCAATGTGAATAATTTGTCGCGACACAAAATCAATAGGGGTCAATTTAATTTATAGAGCCTAGAATTTGCTCATGAATTGTGCATTGCGGTGTCAAAAATTGACTGGGGCTCTTGCATGTCGTGGCCATGGCAATGCTACATATTAGGGAGTAGTTTTTGGCTTTTTGCCATCAGATGGGGAACATTAGGTATTTGGGATATCAAATCCTAAATCTTGGACAATTTTAGAAGAAGAACGAGACTCTTAGTCCACATAAGTAATTGGAACATTCATGGTGAGTTACGAAAAAGTAAATGTTTGTGTAGATAAATTGACATAATAAGAATATGAGCGGTTTAAATATCATTTTTTTTCGTATATTTTTTAAAATTATCATGCAGATTTTATTAAAACAATATATTTTAGGATTTTTTTTAATTTTATGCTCTGTTATTTATTTTAAAAAAATTTACGTTGAAATAATATTTTTAAGCTTTTATATATATCACTACAACAAATCCGGCAGATAGCGACGGAAATTTTGCGGTTAGAGATGAGATTGCAATCAGGATTGTATTTAGCGGCAGTTTTTCTTGAACCGCCGCCAAATGACATATTGCGGCGCATATCGCGGCGGTTAGCAGCGATGCTTCGATCAGGATTGTATTTAGCGGCGGTTTTTCAGCGAACCGCCATCTGTAACGTCAAGTGACTCATCATGTTACATTTTGCGGCGATTTTTATTCCAACCGTCGCAAAATGCATATAACGACATATTTCATTGGTTTCCTTTAATAACAACCAACTGGATATAATCTAGTTAATTTAAGACTACTATTTTAGCCTACATATGGTTTAATCATTGTTACTTAATTTCGTAACACTTTTTTTAGATCCGTTTTACGTAAAAAATTTCACAAATTAAATAAGCTATATATGTTAACTCATGTGAACAAATTTACCAATAAGATTTTCTCGTTTACTTTATTGTCATTTAAATTTGCATTCAAACATAAATGTAAAATAAAAAAATATAGTCATAGGCTGATTTTATAAAGTTAAAATAAAGTTGTAACGAGCATATATTAAAGTTATTCCTCTTTGAAGTTAGGGTAAAAAACACAAATAAACCATGGGAGGAAAGTTGTTACATGAATAAGCCAAATTGAAGATTGATTCACGAATGAGCCAAAGCATACTTATATGTAATTCGAACCTATTTGATTCGAACTACATTCAGATAAATCGAACCTATTTGGTTCGAACTACACACACATAATTCGAATCTAATTGGTTCGAATTACACACGAATTGGTGCCACCACATAATTCGAACCTAATTGGTTCGAATTCCACTAATTGTAAATCGAACCAAGATGGTTCGAATTACTAAGGAACAGACCTGAATATGTTACGTGCATGGGATCGTAATTGATGAATATGTTTCGTTTAAGGAGTTTTAAACGAAATGTCTGTTGAACACACATGGGAATAAATTACTCTACAAATTAAATTAATTAAGACATGATGCGGAAATTAAATAACATCAAAACGCAAAGTACAGATGTTTTCAGAGTAACACACATACATCTAAAGGTGGATACAAAGTAACACTGATAACAAAATACATAGACGAAGATAGGTAACATACAACTCGGCACAGAAATCATCTAAACAGGTGCGACCCCATGAAGCAACGACGTGGAACCCATGTCCTCTGACCTCTCCGGATATGCGGCTCCTCATCCTCGATCTCGTCGTCCTCGTCCTCGTTCTGCGGGGCTGGCTGTGCAGGCGTCCTAGGCTGGACATGTACTGGTCGGGATGAGGATGGCCCGACAACTAAATGTGACCCAGCAATATGTGCCGAAGCTGGGGTACCACCCAAAGCGAAATACTCAGGAGGAGGCACGGAGGGCGGGTCATTCAGATCGACATGTAACGGTGCCTGTGTCCCCGTCGTCTGACTCCGCCCATGGGCAGCCTCATCATCATGCATGATGACACTGATCTTATGTAAGAAGGGGGATCCACCAAAATCCCCATCAAACCCAACACCGGCAAGGAAGTCTGAAAACGTGCTGCCCGACAAACATCATGATATAGGCACGAGCAAAGCACCGCACAGTCTCCTCATCGGCTCCCTTGGGGCACTCTCCGAAATTCTCCTGAAACCAGGTGCAGTTTACTGCAAACTTTTGAACCTGGCTTGGAGGAGGAGTCACTCCAAGCAACTCCTCGAACCACACCCAAGCTGGACGTCCACCCTCGATATACAAATGGAACTCTGTAAGGCAACCGCTGACATAACGCCCGTCCACTGCCAACCCCAACTGGTACGCCACGTCCTGAAGCGTGATCGTGCACTCTCCGAAGGGCATATGGAAGGTGTGCGTCTCAGGACGCCACCGCTCGACGAAGGCGCTGACAAGGGGCTCATCTAATCGGAACCATCTATCGTTCAGCCTAGCCAGATGGTATAACCCGGCCATCTGCAAGTAGGGAACATAACGCTCATCGAGTGGCATGCCTTGTTGCCGTCGCATGCTCCTGATGCATCGCTGTGGCTGCGCATTAAATGAACCGCATTATTAGAACCACATACAATACTGGTAACAAAAAAAACTAACACAATAAACCACTTACATAAACCACTTACATAAACCATCAACACAACCGCATATAAAACCACTAACATAAACCACTTACATAAATCAACAACACAACCGCATATAAAACCACGTACAAAAAATCACTTACCCTAAACCACCAACTAAACCGCATGCAAAATCACTAAAATAAACAATTTGCAATACCACTACAATAAACCACTAACAATACCACCTAACATAAACCACTTACATAAACCATTAACAGAAGCGCATATAAAACCACTTACAAAAAACCACTTAGCAAAAACCACCAACTAAACCGCATGCAAAACCTCTAATATAAACCATTTGCAATACCACCACGATAAATCACTAACATAAACTGCCACTAAAACTACATGCAAAACCACTAACTCAAATAAACCATGTGCACTTAATCATGAGTAATTCGAACCAATTAGGTTCGAATTATGTGGTGGCACCAACTCGTGTGTAATTCGAACCAATTAGGTTCGAATTATGTGTGTGTAGTTCGAACCAAATAGGTTCGATTTATATGCAAATGTAGTTCGAACCAAATAGGTTCGAATTACATATAAGTATGCTCTGGCTCATTCGTGAATCAATCTTCAATTTGGCTTATTCATGTAACAACTTTTTTCCCATGGTTTATTTATGTTTTTTACCCTTGAAGTTATGCCTTACTAAACATAAATCAGGAAACTCTAAGAGTAGATAAATATGTAAACCTGCGACCCAAATCATTAAATTAAGGGAATCAACGTAACTCTTATAATAAAAAATCAAAATTTCTCTCCAACATCGTATTGACCTGACGAAAAATTAATAATTAAAAATATTTTCTACAAGTCATTAAAAATTCAAAACTTTATAATTTTACCAAAATTATAATTTTAAATTTTAAATTTTTTATTTTATTGATTTGTTGAGCATTTATTAAAATAAAAAATTTAAAATTTTTTAATAACAATCTTAACTTGTATTCTTAGATATAAGAATTAAATTCAAAATTAATTAATGTTTTATCAAAATTAAATACTAAATAGAATAAAAATATTTTTATATGAAAAACAATCAATCATCTATATAATTATTAGCGCTATATACATCGAAGAGTCATTTGGCTTGGTGGTAACATGACATTGTTAAAGCTTTTCTTTCTTCCAGGTTCCAGGTTCGAGCATTGCCTTCTTCATTTGTGGAAGGTATACATAGAGTGTGTGGGTCTATTGGTGGAAGCACGGATTTAATGATTGAGTCGCTAAACAAATGATGTTTTCGTTTATTTGCTATTTAGTAGCGGTTTGCAACTCGCCGCAAAATTGATAAACGTTTAACGACGGTTATTCTAGCGATTGAATAAAACCGCCGCTATCCGTTTAGCCGTGCCCCATCTTCCAGCGTTTTATTAAACCGCCGCAAAATATTTTGCGGCAGTTAAAAACCACTGCTAAACGGCTCCAGGAACCACTCCTAAATGCCGGTTTTGTTGTAGTGTATGCACGACCTTCTAAAATGAGGAATACATTTTGCAAACAGAATTGTTAGGTAACTAACGCTAATTAGTCCTTGTTTAGCCAATAACATTTGAGTCTCAATAACATGATTGTAGAGAGTAGAGACGACCCTTATCTAAATTTATTGTGCTATTTAAAAGAAAAGAAAAAAAAAACTATTTTTTGTTTTGGATAATTGTATCGCAATTTACCACTATTGTGCGCATATGGCATCCAAAAGTGTTCCATTCTTTTTCTCTCTAGTAAGTAATTAGATTTAATTATATTTTTGTGATTACATTTCGGATGTGCTTCGGAAGTTTCTTTGTGGATTTGTTTAATTTTGGGTCTGAATTTGACATTTTTTAACTTGGTACAAATAATTTCAGATGTGCTTGGATTGTTTTTGTTTTGTTAGTATTTGATCACTTTATTTTTTAAAAAAATGTTAAATTATATATATTAATACATAAATATATAATGACTAATTTTTAATATACATATAATACTTTTTTATATGGATAATTTTGTATATGAAAAAAAGTTTTGTATGTCTTTGGGTCGTTTTTAGATGTAGAATGACTCTTGAGTCTTGAATGCCTTTGGAAATGCTTATAGAATATTGGTGATGTAGAAAAGAGAAAGAAGGATGTAACCGTGGTACAAAAAATTGTATGTAAAGGTAATTTTAGAATGAAAATTGATGATCATATACTGTGAATAAGAAAAAGGAATTGAGAGTGAAAAAATGTGAAAGAAAAATCAAAAACATAAAAAGGGTGATTAATAAAA
>NC_029790.2:2291725-2292059 GCF_000816755.2 Arachis ipaensis | reverse complement strand
TTAAAATATTCTTTTAGGACAAATCTGTTGCAATATTCATATTAATTAGTTAAGTAAACATTCATAATTATGGGATAATGGTTCTAAAATTTAAGTATCCAAAGCATTTTTTATTGAAGAAAAAAAAAAGTATAGACAAAACGTTTGACCAAGTACTCCGTTCATACTAAAATTATTGAAGTTAATGCAATTACACCTTATCCCTCCAAACACAATATCTAACATCTACATTCACCAAAATTTCAAGTAATCCTATCAAAGTAATTGTTTCAGGTAAATTTTTTCTATAAAAATGATTCAAATTTTGTTTTATTTTAATATATAAAATATATAA
>NC_029790.2:2285583-2291713 GCF_000816755.2 Arachis ipaensis | reverse complement strand
AAACATTATAATATTTTATTTTAATTATTTAATAATCATCCCTATCTATAAATAAAAATTCAATACAATAATTTTCACAAAAGCTTGAATTTAGTTTTTCTAGTTAGTGTGTATTACATTGATTGATGATTCTAAGTTATACTACTCATAGAATATTAATGAATTTAGGGTTTAATAGTAAGTAGTGTGTAAAGATAGTGTTTGACCAATGAATTTTGTAACTGTTTTGTCGGTATAATTTAGGGTCTGAGTTCAGCGATATTTTTATCCATATTTAGAATATACAAATTAGAGTCTGCATTCAGTCATATTTTTATCCATTTTGAGAATATATAAAAAAGTACTCTTTTATTTTATAATGATTTCGAACAACATAAGTTAAGTTTTGGAGTGGATCTTTGAGATTGGTTATCTACTCTAAAATAATTTAAAAAATATAATTGAATTAATTAAAATCTCAAAATGNTAGTAGTTAAGCCACATATATACCCACCAATGATAGCTCCTCTGCCGCCAATATCGAACGGCACGGAGAAACTAATAGTTAATATACCTAGGTTGATGCCGACTTCAAAAATCATGGTTGATGATCATTCTTTCTTTCTTTCTAAGAAGATTAAGAGACAAATGGAATTTCTTTAATATTTAATCACATTATTTATAGTCTCTGATGTTCACTCACGTGTCAGAAATAATATATATACTATATATTATCTAAATTATACATTGTTTCGTTTTATACATTTTCTAAAATAATATATATATTATATACTATCTAAATAAAATACATATTCGTTATTATATATAATTACACCTATATATGGATTTGTTTAAAAAAATTAAAAAAAATACATGGAAAGTGAATATAAAGTGATGGATTTAGTTTTCTTGTGTCGTAAGAGTACATTTTAAGAGAATAATACCAAAAAAGTTTAAAATTTTTTATGCATTTAATGCTTTAAAAATATAAAAGTATTTATCTTTTTAATAAATTTTAATAGATTATTTTTTTATAATATCCTTAAAATATTTTCTTAAAACACATGTTAATAAAATCTTAAAGTAATTAAGACAAATTTATTGTAATATTTATATTAATTAATCAAACAATCATTAACAATAATGGAGCAATGATTTCAAAAGCTAAATATGAGAAACAGTTTTTTATTGAAAAAAGAAAGTATGATAAGAGGTTTGACATAATTGCAATACTGACTTACAAAGTATTGAAGTTATTGTAATTGCACCTTATCCTTTCAAATTTTCTCAATATCTAACATCTGTATTCACCAAAATTTCAAGTATTTCTGTCAAAATAATTTTTTAGGTAAATTTTTTTCTATAAAAAATATTCAAGTTTGGATTTATTTTAATACATCAAATTAATTATAATGTTTTACTTTATTATTCAATAATCACTGTCTGTGAATAAAAACTCACACAATAATATTTATCTGGTAGTGTGTATTACATTGATTGATGATCTCTAAGTTATACTACTCATAAAATATTAATGAATTTGAGGTTTAATAGTAAGAAGTGTACATAAGAATAATGTAGTGTTTGACCAATGAGTTCTGTAAATTGACTAACTGTTTTATCAATATTCATTATAATTTAGAAATTGTACTATCAGTTGTATTTTTATCTATTTTGAGAATCTAGAATAGTCTTTTAACTATTTTTAGTATTCAGTCACAAAAAAAAAACTATTTTTAGTATTCAGTCCTCAGTATTTAAAATCTGTAACTGCTGTTTCATCAATCAAATTGGTTTTCAGTATTTTAAATTTGTAGGGTCAACCATCTTTTTATTCCTTTAAAGAATCTACAAAAAATACTATTTTATTTAATAATAATTTTAAAAAATTCTTAGATATATAAAATATAATTTATAAGTTAAATTCTAAAATAGGTTGATTGATAGATGATCCCTAAGTTATACTACTCATAAAATATTAATGAATTTGGAATTTAATAGGAAGTAGTGTACGATAAGAATAGTATTTTAACTATTTTCGTAATGAAATCTGTAACTGATGTTCCATCAATCAAATCTGTATCTATTTTATCCGTATAACTTAGTGGGTCTGTCTGTACGTTATGGATATTTTTATCTATTTTGAGAATCTAAAAAAGTACTCTTTTGTTTAGCAATGATTTCAAAAAATTCTCATATGCATAGAATACAATTTATAAGTTAAGCTCTAGAGTGAATTTTGGAATTAATTTAAAAAATGTAATTAGTTTAATTAAAATCAAGAAAAATATTTTAATTGTTGTATATAATTTAAACAAAAATATTAAAATGCATTAAAAATTAATAAAATATGTTATTGAATTATTAGACTAAAAAAAATTAAACTAAAAGAATTGAGTTGACAGCTAAGTGATGATCAAAAAATAAATTCTAATAGTCTCCTATTATTTTCTATTTTTCGTAAATAAATAAATGAATAAACTTAGTGAGGAAATTTAATTTGAATATGGAAGCAAAGGAAGTGTTGGACTCGCGTACGAGGAGGAGGGATGCTTCACTTCGTTGTGGGATCAGAGGAAGCAGAACTCGGACCCTGCTAGTTGTGTCCCTTAAAATGTAAAAAAAAAATTACCCAGAACAAAAAAAACGGAGGGTCCGAATTCCACGTTTCAGATTTCAAATTCCATCAGTTGCAAATTGGACCATGCGATTTGTGAAGCAAAATTTAATGACCAAAGAACTCGCATGGTCTGAGTTGTGTACTTTGAGTTTTTTCAATTTTTTAACACAAATCGGACCCTCTGATTTGTGTACTCTGAATTTTTTTCAACTTTTTAAACACAAATCGGAGGGTCTGTACTCCCACAATTTTAAAAAACACCAAAAATTACCATATTAAAGTATATCACTCATTTTGTTTCCATATCAAATTTTTTTTAGCCACTTAGTGAATGTAAGACTTCAAGTAAAACAGCTCTTCATTTATCAATCCAAGCACTAGCTGGTTATAACAAAAACATTATGTGCATATTAAACATTAATTACTAAATTAATATTATGTATTTATGTATAAATATATGTATTATTTTATATATTTTTAGTATATATTTTATATTTTAATATTAATTTTATTATAATAATAATAATTGATTTAGTAGTTATTGTATACACATAATTTTTTTTTCTTCAATATAACGTTACTTAAGCAGCATTTTCATGGAAAATACCATGTATCTATATCTCTTTTATCGAATAATTAAAAAACAAGAGAAATTAAAAAACCAACTCAAGAAAAGAAGAAAAGCATCTCTTTCAGCTTTGAACCAGGATTTGAAGATATTAACATTAGTACTATACTACACTACTACCCCCTCCATGTGACATTAAAATTAAGGGACATGCTGATTTGCTCGGGAAGATTTTTCTTACCGTGAAATGATATGGTGAGAGAATATGTGCCTAATAAAGAGGCTATATACCTTACAACTAAGGTTCCAAAAAGCACATGATGTTAGGGACCAAAAACCTCTTGCATGCATGTGAATGGTTGAAAGTTTCGTTTCACTGTCATTGCTTATATAGTAGTTTCTTCCCTCTCAACAAATTTAGTTAACTTCTGGTTGGCCACACTCCACGATTTGTCACTGCCTTCGATTCCTCCCTCTCTTAAAGAATCCCACACCCAACTTCTTAATTACCAATCATGTAGTTGAAGAGAGCTTTTGATTGAAAATTAAATTCAAATTATAAAAGGTGACACCATAGGATGTGATAGAAGAATATACCATTCTTTAATAAAGGGAAGGGAGTAGTAGGGTCATGATAGATAATATTTTTTTCCAATTTGCGATGTGTGTGTTGGTAACATGATTGGTGGATAAGGGGAAGCACATGGGTGATACCTAGGTGATGAAATGAGTCCATGTTACAGTGTTTTTTGGGGACCCTATTCTCCTTTTTGATAGTTACTGGGCATTGCTTGGTACTGTGTCCGTACACAAACACCACAACTTGGGGTTTTAGACTTTTAGGTTTGATTTCTATTGGATGATGATGCATGAGTGTACGTGTAACAATTCTACTTTTTTCAAGTGACCCCCGTTTTGATTTATTACCACATTAAGTAGCCATGCACTTTGATAGCTAGAAGATCCCCATGATGAGCTAGCTTGCTAGATTCCAAGCCCACCACCACCCATGTTGTTAACTGACATTGATGTAGGGGAAGCAAGGAATGAAGGAAGGAATACATCATTTCATTTCATCCGTTCCAAACATCAAACGCGTGAGTAGTGATGATTCATCACTTATCTTTCATGTTATTGCTGATACTATATACACAACTACTCATATTTAATTTCATTCTTCAAGGTAGTTAGTTACTTAGTTATAATTGCGTTTTAGTGCTAGCTAGCTGGCTCTACTACTATTTTGAACAACTAAAACTTTTATTTTATTTATTTACTCAGAAATTAAATATCCTTGTTTTAATGTCTAGTGTATGTATGTGTTGGCATTAGCAAATCAAAGTTTTTATAGTTATGAAAGGAAGCAATTTATAATACATAGATATAGAAGGACGATAGTGAGCAAGAGCAACAGGAACTAACAGTAACTAATAACTATAATAACTACCAATTAGAAGATTCAGAAAAAAATGAAGGAGCTAACCAATCCTAAGATAGATGAGAGAATAGAAATAATATTATTGTACTATACTATACTATACTTGTCCTGATGAGATCAAAGAAGGAATCAGCACCAAAAAAGTTTGGATTCCCGCCTTCCTTGCACCTGCCGCCATTACTCATGCCTCTCCCAAACTTTCTCACTACTCCCTCCTCCACACTATTCTCTACAGACTCTTCTTCATCTTCTTCTTCATCTTTGTCGTCTTTATCTTTTTCCTCTTCGCTTTCACTCTCCTCGGGGAGGGAAAGCCGAAGCCTGAGCCTGCCATGGCTGCGTTCAGCGTGAAAGTAAGCGCCACTCTCCGGAGGAGGAGAAGCGACGGCGACGGCTTCCAAGACGAGCCTGCCGTCATGGCGGTGAGGCATTAGATGAGTGATGGAAGTAAGAGGCGGTGGAAAGCTTCGAGCCCCGCGGCCGTGAGGCGATCTCTTTCTATGCTTTATCAAAGTTGTGTTACTACTCTGATGAGTCTCGTGAATCTCAGAGATGAAGAGAGAATTTTGATCGCTACCTGTTTCGCTTCCGAGGCTTTCAGTGCACATTTCTAAGCTCTTAGCACTGAGCATTGAAGAGGAGCGTTTAACTGTTGGATGAACATAAACTTTGTCATCGTTATTATGATCATTACATTGAGAAGTAGGGTGGTGTGAGAGTGCTTGAAGGAAACTCCAGTCACCACTGCCAGCAGCCATGTCCTTTTTCTCATCAGGTTGTTCTTGTTGGTGGGACTCGGATTCCGAGGGTGGAGGAGCAATTTTGGAACCTGGTGGAGCCAATTTCAGCCTAATGACACGTGGCTCAATCACACGGGGTTCAAGACATGATTGTAACCCTTGACACACGCTTAACGATGACATTCTTTTTCTCTTTTTTAAAATAATGGTGAAAAAAAAAAGAAAACAGGGGAAAACAGAGGAAGTGGTATGAGTTTCAGTGAAGTGAAGAAAAATGAATGAGGATTGAGTAGTGAAAAGTGGATGGTATATATATATATAGTTCAGCAACGGTGAACCTACCTTGTGGTTGTGGATAGAGGGTCCCCAACAACTAGATAGTGAATCATAACAAGCAATTTGTTTTCCATACTTTAATTTTTAAATTATTATTTGTTGAAATTTTTAAATCTTTTAATTTATTTTAATAAATACATAATAAATGTATTAAAAATGAACAAATTATATGTATCATTGCTCGTATGTAATTTACTATCATACTCCCATCTTATTATAAAGATAACAAAAGCAATAAAGCAATGAGACTTGGTTTGTTGGTTACATAATTGCTTAGGGGTGAACTTTTAAATTAAGTCACTGTTAAAGTTAGTTGTTTGAGTCTTAGATAATGTCTACTTACTCAGTACCTTCACAAAATTGAACGGCTTCAATAAATTTTCAAAATTTGAAGACTCAATTGAAAAATTAAACCATATAAAAAATAGTTAGAGATATAATTAATTTAT
>NC_029790.2:2284613-2285577 GCF_000816755.2 Arachis ipaensis | reverse complement strand
TTAAAATTTTTTTAATAATATTATATCAAAAATTTTTATGATAAGAAGATTTAGAATAAAATTATAAACAAACAATATGGCAAATGATTTTCACTCTCGACGAACTATAATTCAAATGACATATTTTTTCTATACTCATTTAAGATGTCGCGAGTTTAAGCCTAATTTAAAAAAAAAATGTTCTCACTCTCTCTCGTTTGTCTCGGTCAATATTCAATAGTAAAAAGAAATGCACATCCACTATGAAATTTCACATGACATGGTTTTCTCTCTGTGTAGATATATAGAGCACATAGAATAGTGGGTTATCTCATTCTCCATTGTCTATTTTTGAAATATCTATGACCAGAGGCCAGAGGCCAGAGGAGTGAGAGGACTGGCTTGACAGATGTTTTCCTTTGTCTGTCAACTGAATTTCCCTTATTTACTACCTTCCATTTATTGTGACCATAGCTTATTGCATCACCATCTATAGAACAAAGGAATAAGAGAGAAAGCAACCTGCAATTATTATATACAGATACAAATTACTATAATTCATCTCTTTAATTTGACTCTTCAATTATATATATTCTTATTATTTTATT
This sequence comes from Arachis ipaensis, assembly GCF_000816755.2. NCBI lineage: Eukaryota > Viridiplantae > Streptophyta > Magnoliopsida > Fabales > Fabaceae > Arachis > Arachis ipaensis. The sequence goes on along the minus strand of NC_029790.2, from coordinate 2,284,990 downwards.
CTTATTCAAATGTAAGACTTAGACCTCATCTGTTCTAGCTTCCTAAGTTAACTTTTGTGTTATCATCACCGCTTTAACGCAAAGGTGTAATAAACTAAAAGAAATATCTTTACTTTATAAATGATAGAGTCAACGACATAACAACATATATAATTTATTTATATATTTACACTAATATTGTATAAAATTAACTAAATTCTTAGAAACAAACTTTTAAATGTATATATGAATTGAATCAGTTGTATACATATCATGTATGTTTTATGTTTTTTATTTTTTTTCTTTTATTTATCTATGTTTAGGAGTGACAAATAAAACGAAGTTCTACTATACCGATCCGTTTAAATTGTAAAAAAGATGAAGCATGCATAAAATTT
>NC_029790.2:2283566-2284563 GCF_000816755.2 Arachis ipaensis | reverse complement strand
GAGTTGGACTAAATGCATGCTGTTTCTTTTTTTTTTTTATCCGAGTAAAATGACAATTAGATCTTTCAAGATATTAATTTTGTATTAGTCATTGAAAAAAAAGTATCAATTAAATTCTCTAAGATAGCAAAGGATAGACATATATGTTCTTCTGTTAATAAATAATGCAAAACGAAATGAAATTATCTATATATTTCGTTATTTACAGTAGTGCATATATTGTTACTGTCATATGAGCAAGAAAATGATGTAGTTTTGGATAGTATCTTTTCAGTTTTCATATCTCTTTTATCAAGTGTTTTTCTATTTATCACAAATTCTTTTAAAACAAACAAAATTTTACTCTAAAAATTATTATCTACATGACTATCTTTTTTAGATAGACACATCAGAATAATTTTTTTTGGTGACTTTTCTTCATAACAAACTCATCATGGCAGACACATCAAAATAATTAACAGTACATATAAGTATTACCGTTAAGTTTTAATTGATAAATTGATAGAAAAACATCATATATTTATCATTTGTTATCTAAAAGAGAATCAAATTGATACTTTTTTTTCTTTAAAAACTAATTAGTTCGAAGTCAAAATCTTCGGATTATCACTTTACTCTTCTTTTTCTTAGACCATCATTAGTCTAAAACAGTCCAAATTCAAAACTTACAATTTATTAACTCTGAAAAAGCTCACTCACTTTTCTTCTAAAAAATACAGCCGCCACCCCACCCTGCCACCCACACTCTCTAATCTCAGCCTCTCACTCTTCCTATATCCTCTCCCACACTCCAGTTTAGTCCTCCGTTTGCGCTGCACTGTCCCTGCTTCCTTGTGTCGCCTCTCAACCTCTGTCTTCTAAAATTCGTTTAAATTTGTACTTAATACATCTAAAATAATAAGATATTATACGATACTTTTTGTACATATCTAAAATTCCTTTAAATTCATGTTTATATTTTTTTAACATAAATAATTTTTTTTATATATTTAAAATT
>NC_029790.2:2282228-2283310 GCF_000816755.2 Arachis ipaensis | reverse complement strand
ACCGATTAAATGATGAATTTGAATAGATATCTAATTGTACCGGAGAAAAAAAAATAGACACATACATATAATAGTAGATATAATTTCACTCATGTTAGTTTCTTCTCAAACTAATCCTTTCTTCAAACCATTCCGATCGAATTTTGGAGATAACAAATTCTCATTTGAAATCAAGTAGATAAATTTTAATTGGCATATACATAACTACAAATTAATAATACTTGATTCCATTTAATTGTTATAACTCTAAAATATATCATAAAGTCAAAGTAGATGCTATTTGGACATGATAAACAATAATACCTGAGACATTTTGAGTGAATGAAGAAGGAACAATAGGTAATTAGGTATTGTACGTCGCATAATATGTGTTATTTTTAGAGGAAAATAAGCAGAGAGCTCTTCATTTTAATAACAAGTTATTTAATACATAGTAGTAGATAGTATGTAACTATTTATAGTCAAACGACCAAACAAGAGGGACCGAAGGAATGGATACTAATGTTTGAATAATTCCTCATCACTTTGATATATGTCTTTTAATAAGCTAAGAGGTTCCCCAACTTTCCTTGACTTTTTTCAATCAGTCATGGAGTTTACAACAAACACACTCATCATTTTTCAAATTCTATGGCCATTGTATATTTTTTCTGGTCAGAGAAAAAAAGATAGACAGCATCATTTTCATCGCTTTTTTCTTGCTATTATCCCTGGTCCTTTCTATAAAGGTTTAATTACTGTATTGGTTCTTATAATTTCGCAAAATTTTTAATTAGGCTTTTATACTTTTTTTTTTAATTGAATTCCTGCATCAATTTTTTTTTAATTAGGTCTCTCTTAACAGTAATTGGCTTAACTTTATAGGAATCCAACTAAAAAAAATTGGTACAGAAACTCAAATAAAAGAAAAAAAAAGTATAGGGACCAATTAAAAAAAAATTGGTGCAATAACTCAATTAAAAAAAAATACAGGACCTAATTAAAAATTTTGCAAAACTATAGGGATCAACAGAATAATTAAACTTTCTACAAATTCTATTGGCCAAAATTTTAAAACTGTACGAAAAAATGTTTATAACCAG
>NC_029790.2:2272606-2282146 GCF_000816755.2 Arachis ipaensis | reverse complement strand
TTTAAAAAATATTTAATTACTCTGTTGGTCCTTATAGTTTCGTGAAATTTTCAATTAGGTCCCTATACTTTTTTTCCTTTTAATCGAGTCCCTGCACTAATTTTTTTTTTTTAATTAGGTCCCTCTTGATAGTAATTGAGTTAATTGTATAGAGACCCAACTAAAAAAATTGGTGTAAGAACTCAAATAAAAAGAAAAAAAAAAGTGTAGAGACTCAATTAAAAAAAAATTGGTACAAAGATTCAATTAAAAGAAAAAAAATATAGAGACCTAATTAAAAATTTCACAAAACTATATAGACCAACAGAATAATTAAACCTTTTAAAAAATACTTAAAAGAAAAAAACTTGTTAGAAACAAGAGATTGAGAGAGTAATCTGAAAAGTGTATTATTGAGTATGATCAAAGGTACAACATACAAGGGGTATTTATAGGTGCTAGATGAATCAAAGTAGACATAGAATCCTACAATTAATATACAGATATAATATATAAATATAGACGATACTAATTGATCTAAATTGATTCTAACGATTCTCTAACATCCCCCCTCAAACTCAAGTGGGAGCTAAGGATACCAACTTGAGTTTGGATAACAAAGTCTGGAAACGAGTCAGGTGATGAGCTTTCGTGAAGATATCAGCAGTATGATCCAGTGTTTCAACAGCAATGAGACGAACAGTATCAATAAGGATACGTTGCCGAACAAAGTGACAATCAATTTCAATGTGTTTGGTGCGTTCATGAAACACATTATTATGGGTAATCTGAATAGCACCGCGGTTATCACAGAAAACATCAGTAGGGGACAACTGAGGATCACCCAAATCTTCAAGAAGCCAACGAATCGAGATAATCTCAGCAGTGGTGTCAGCGAGTGCACGGTACTCAGCTTCTGTGCTTGAGCGAGCAGTGAACTTTTGCTTCTTAGCACGCCAAGAAATGAGAGCGTCACCAAAGAACAAACAGTAACCAGTAGTAGAACGACGATCAGTGGAATCACCAACCCAATCAGCATCGGAGTATGCCTGAAGGGTCAAAGAGGAATGAGCAGAAAAATAAAGGCCATGAAATAGAGTGCCTTTGACGTAGTGAAGAATGCGAAGAACTGCCGCATAGTGAGTAGTACGAGGAGCCGACAAGAACTGGCTGAGGACATGAATTGGATAGGCAATGTCTGGTCGGGTGACAGTCAAGTAGACGAGACCTCCAACTAACTATCGATAGAGAGTCGGATTATCCAAAACTGTGCCATCCATAGGGGTAAATCAAACATTAGGCTCAATAGGAGTAGACTCAGTGCGACTATCTGTAATCCCAACTCGAGCAAGAAGATCTGAAGCATACTTAGCCTGAGAGAGATAGATGCCATCATCTGTTGAGATGACTTCGAGACCAAGAAAATAGCTGAGGGAACCAAGATCTTTCATCTCAAAGGTACGGTGAAGTGAGACCTTGAGATCAGAGATACCATCAACATTATCTCCAGTAATGATCATGTCATCAACATACAAAAGTAGAAGAACAACTCCACGTTTGCTTTTACGAATAAAAATGGCATTCTCATGAGGACTAGAAGTAAAACCAAGATTGCGTATGGTAGTGCTGAACTTGTCAAACCATTCACGAGGAGATTGCTTAAGTCCATAAAGTGCCTTGCGAAGGAGACAAACCTTACTAGATGGACAAGGATATCCCGGAGGTGGTTTCATATAGACTTTCTTTTTCAAATCTCCATTAAGAAATGCATTCTTCACATCCATCTGATTGAGAGACCATTTTTTAACCGCGGCAATGGCAAAGAGAGCTCTAACTGATGTAAGGCGAGCGACAGGAGCAAAACTCTCTTCATAATCAATACCATACTCTTGCGTACAACCTTGAGCAACCAAGCGTGCCTTATAACGGTCAATAGAGCCATCAGAGCGCGTCTTGATCTTGTATACCTATCTACTGCCCACAACTTCCTGATCAGAAGGAGGATCAACCAAATTCCAAGTGTGTACTTTTTCAAGTGCCTGTATTTCTTCCTGCATTGCTTGTTGTCAATTTGGATTTGTGGAGGCTTCTCTGAATGACTTAGGTTCATGTTGATGAAGAATAATAGAAAAGCAATGATAATCAAGAAGATGAGGAGGTGGATTCCTTACCCGAGAAGAACGAGTGGGAGGAGGAGGCATGACGGTAGGAGCGAGATCGCCGTCTGGACTGGAATCATCGGGAGATGGAGAAGGCGGAGGAGCAGGAGCCTCAAGGGGTGGACTTGGGGTAGACCTTGTAGTATCATCACTAGGAAAGAGATCAACATTTGGGTTAGTAAAAAACGGTGACGGAGTAGAAGGAATGGACTCAAAAGAGGAAAAACTAGAGAACATGTGATGCTCCCAGAAGACAACATGATGTGATATACAAATACGGCGAGAGATAGGATCCCAACAACGATAACCCTTATGTTCAGAAGCATAACCAAGAAAGCAACACATAGCGAGCCCGAGGTTCAAGCTTATTGTGTTCATAAGGCTGAAGAAGGACAAAACAGACACAACAAAAAATATGGAGAGAACTGTAATCGGGAGAAGTACGATAAAGATGCTCAAATGGAGTAGTGTTACCAAGAACAGAAGAAGCGAGTCTATTGATAGCATGAACAGCAGTGAGAACAGCTTCACCCCAAGCACGCTCAGGACAGGAAGATGAAATAAGCATCGCACGAACAGAGTCAAGAATATGACGGTGTTTACGCTCAGCTCTGCCATTTTGTTGAGAGGTACCAGGACAAGAAAACTCGGACAAAGTACCCTGTTCAGTGAAAAAATTTAAAAGTTTGGAGTCACGATATTCCATAGCATTGTCACGTCTGAAAATTTTAATGACCTTTGAAAACTGAGTTCGAACCATAGTGGCAAAGTTAATATAAATCTGAGGCAACTCACAACGATTATTCATCAAATAGACTCAAGTAAAACGTGAATAATCATCAATAAAGACGACAAAATATCGAGCCCCTCCCATAGAAGCGGTGGGAGCGGGGCCCCAAACATCAAAATGAATAAGATCAGAAGGAGAGCATGCAATAGAGGAATTATTATTAAAGGATAAGGCAGGTTGTTTTGCAGTGCGACAAGAAATGCAATCTAAAGACTCATTTTGAACTTGACCTAAAACACCCGTAGATATAAGAGGACGCAATTTTCCTAAGGAGCTATGGGCAAGACGACGGTGCCACAAGTGAAGAGTAGATGGAGAGGAAGCAGCACAGAGATTTGTAGAGGGAACATGAAGGTTTTCGAGCTCAAATAAGCATCCAACCTTACATCCAGTCCCGATGATCTTTCCCGTCTGACGATCCTGCACACGACAACCAGAAATAGAAAAAATGACATCAAAACCGAGTTCAACAAGTTGACCGATAGAGATAAGATTAAAATTCAATTTTGGAATAAAATAAGCATCAGAAAGATGAATATTGGACTATGAAATAACCCCATGATGTGTTGCATGCAAGAGGGAACCGTTAGCAGTGTTGACAGAAGGTGCATTTGTAGTGGGAGACGACAACGAAAAAAGATGACACAAAGGAGACATATGATTGAAACAACCAGAATCAAAATACCATTTAGAATTACCTGGAGGGGTGGAAAGAGTAGCGGGGGTATTACCAGAAAAAGAGAGAAGTTGCTTAAGAAGGGTTTCAATATCTGATGGAGAGACAGAAGGTGTGTTGAGAGATGTGGAAGAGGTGGACTCAGTAGCAGTAGCAGTAGTAGAGGCAGGCACATGCGGAGAGTTGTTGGGACGAGGTTGATACTTGTTCTGATTTGAGCGTGGTGGTCGAGTATGACAGGTAGCAATCAAGTGACCCGAGAGCTTACAATAATGGCAGAACAGTTTCGGGCAGTTGGAGCCAATGTGGCCTTTTTGTTTGCACTTACGACATTCAATAGAAGGACAGTCGGAGAAGGAATGCCCAGACCGATTACAGTTGCGACAGATTTTATCCTTTCTGTCGGTGGCAGCAAAGACAGTTTTGCTTTTAGAACGAAGCAATCCCAATCGCGTTTTTTCGGACTTAAGACGAGGAAGAGCATCTTCAAGACTAGGCAAGGGATTCTGATGAAGAAGAGAAGCCCTAACCGGCTCATAGTCATCAGTAAGTGCCATCAGAAATTGGATGAGACGTGTCCAGTTCCGATAATCCTCATATGCCTTAGCATCAGTGGGATCTTTAAGAACAGGCTCACAGGAGGTCAACTGATCCCAAATAATCTCCATTTGAGCAAGAAAACCAAAAATTGCTTGGCCACGTTCTTGCTTAAGGCTATAAAGTTCCTTAAGCAGTTGGTACTGATGAGAGAGATTAGAAATAGTGTAACGTTTTGCCAAATAATCCCATACCTCTTTAGCAGTTTTAAAACGCCCAAACTGTAAATGAATGCCAGGAGTAGAAGTGTTGCGAAACCAAGTGATAATCTGATGATTTTTACTATCCCAATCTTCTAATTTCTCTGCATAGTCCTTCTCCTTCTCAGCATCCTCATTGGATTTGGAGACACCATCTTTGGATTTGTCAGTCACAGTTGGCTTAACAGGACAGGCAATATCACCAGTCACATATCGCCATAATTTTCACCCTTTAAGAAATCCTCGCATAGCTTCAACCCAATGTGCATAGTTGGAGCCATTAAGGATAACAGGGATAGGCTGAAAGACATTCGATTTTTTCATAGTAATAGAAGAAATAGCAAAAGAAAAAAGAAAATTGCAAATTCGGGGGCAGAAAACGAGAAAACGAGACGCAGAATCGGAAAGAGCTCACAAAAAAAACCTTAGGAGGGTCCCGCTTGTCCGCCACGTCAGCGAGACGATGACACGTGGCGGCACTGGAGATGAGCGAGAGAGACATGCTGGCAGTGAGGTGGAGCGCGGGTCAACCGCGGGTCGGGCCGGGTCGCGCGCGGGTCAACCAAGGATGGCTTCGTTTCGACACGTGGCAGCACCAGGAGCGTTGAATCTGCACCAAGATCAACGGCTGCTGAAAACTGGAGGGCGAGGAAGGCTGGCATCGCGACACCTGGGAGCGCGAGGAACGTCCGATCGGCGCCGAGATCTAACGGCTGCTGAAGCTTCTGGAAGGAGAAACAATAGAGGTGGGCAGCAAGATTCCGGCGGCGCGTGAGGGCACGTCCGGTAGCGGCTGGCGGCGATCTCAGCGGCGTTGGAAAGCTGACGAAGAGAAGAACACGATGATGTCAGAGGTGACGAACTAAAGCGTCGAAAACAGATCAAAAAACGATAGAAAAGAGGCACGGTCAGAGGAGAAAAAACAAGAAGGCTATGAACAAAAATTCATTGAAAAAAAAAACTTTAGGCTCTTGATACCATGTTAGAAACAAGAGATTGAGAGAGTAATCTGAAAAGTGTATTGTTGAGTATAATCAAAGGTACAATATACAAGGGGTATTTATAAGTACTAAATGAATCAAAATAATAAATGCATAAAATCCTACAATTAATATACAGATATACTATATAAATATAGACGGTACTAATTAATCTAAATTGATTCTAACTATTCTCTAACAAAACTAATCCAAACTAACACATAATATATTCCCTTACCCTCAATTACATATCCAAGATATTATGCAAAAGCATTATAAATGTAATACCTTTATGTTATATATTTCTTATTAATTAATTTTTAATCTATCGATGTAAAACTTCATCTCTCCTACTTGATATTTTAGGCATATAAATATCTAGAGAAGTTAAGTTTCATGATGCACACAAATTAAACGTGCAATGCAATTTATAAATAAACTTTGGTCCTGAAATATCTAGAGTCCATTCCACTATTTACTCTACACGTTTTTTTTCCTTCTTTGCTTAATGATCAATAATAGATTGCTATAGGGAGTGAAACCAGCAGGTTCAAAAAACCTATTTGTGTCTTGTTACTCAACAACGTACTCTTGAGCAACATTAATATATATCATGCAGTTAAAAAAAATGAAAAAGAATTAATAATAATACATGTGTATGTATCATGGAGTTAGGAAAAAATTGTCCACTTGCACCCACATGGAGACTTAGACATAGACCATGCTTTACACACTTCAGTTCTTGTACTAAGTAGCTTATATATATACACTATTTAGCATAAAAGACGCGTGCTACATTTTTATAGAAATTTTCATACATAAAAGAAAATTCTTTCCTAGTTTCTAAAATGGGATATTTACTTTGAACAAATACATTTTTTGTTGGAGAGGGTCTGCAAAATATACATCACGTGTATGCTTTTTTTTTTTTTTTCCTTTTTGTTCATAATTGCATGCTTTTTCTTTTTTATGTGCACGCTTGACTGCTTCTATATGCAAGTAATAGAAATCTGGCTGAAAAGAAATAAAATTTTAATTGAAACCTTCTGAAAAGCATTGATAGTTTTAAAAAATAATAAATCATGGAGAGATTGAAAAATTTAGTCTTTAAAATTTTAATCGATTTTATTTTATTTTTTGAATGATTTTCAAATCACAAATATTAATGGAGTATTGATATAGAGAGTCAGATACTATACAATAGAATCTAATACAGTACTGATTTTAATGTTTAAATAATCTAAAAATAATACCATATTACTTGTTTTAGGAAGAAAAATTTCAATTAACATTACTTATGATGTTATTTTTAAAATATTTAAATGCTAAAATCTAAAACAGCATCGTTTTACAAAATTAAACGTGATATCCGATTGTTTATATCAGTATTTTATTAACGTTTGTTAGTAAAAAATTACATCAAAAACTTAGTCACGCTTGCATTAAGTACAAGTCGATAGATGAATATGGCATGTCCCATGCATTGTGCTGCAAAGAACATCCTAAGTTACCAATTAGGCACCATGCTGATATTTTCGTTTCTTAATAAAGTAATATTATATATTGATTTGGTCAGACGTGTTGATCTCCTATGCATCCCCATATTTACAGTTAATATATATACATAGACACACGCGGTCGTGTCGTGGTGATAATTAGTTAACTGATCAAACGGATGGTTAATTAATTAATTATACTCATTAAGTTAATGGTTGATTAATGGATCGGAATTAGTTTGTTGCTTTTTTAAAGTTAAGTATGTGGAAGTTTACTAGTTACTTGCACCTCAACTCTTTACTTTCCTAAAATTATATATATCAAAAAGTTAAGTTAATATCATGGTTCTGAAAACCGGACCGGACTGGCCGGTTCAACCGGAATAACCGAGAACCGATTACCTAGTTGGTTTGGGTAACGTAAAAAACCGTCTGGCAAAAAATCGGTGGAAAAACCAGTCGAACTAGTGGTTAACCGGCGAACCGGAAGAACTATCCGGTTTTTTGGCGGTTTAGTAGTTTGTAACTTCAATGCCAAACGACGTCGTTTTGGCTTAAAAAAAAAAAAGAAGAAGAAGAAAAGGCAAATGCGAAACCTAACCCACTATGCCACTAACCCTAATTTGACTGAGCTCCCCTTTCTTCCCCTTTTCCCTAACCTAATCTGCGCCAGCCTCCATTCACCCACCAAGGCCACCATTGCCACCGACAACCATCGACAGCAGCCGCGACCACCACCGGCCGAGCCCGCCTCCTCGTCGCCGAACGTCACCTAGCCAGCCTCCTCATTCGCCACCCACAACCATCCATAGCAGCCGCGACCACCACCGACCGAGCCCGCGTCCTTCTGAATTCGGTAAGACTCTGTTCTATGCTCCTTCTTGATTTTGGATTTTGATTTTCTGAGGTTCTGTGAGCTCGCCTGTTCTATGTTGCCTTCTTGATTTATGATTTTGATTTTCATCATTGCTGTTTTTGATTTTGAATATGTTTTGCTGCTTCTGTTTGTTGCTTCATGATGAATATTTTTTGCTGCTTCTGAATATGCTTGCTGTTTCATTATATTCATGATTTTCTGAATCATTGTTGTTTTTTATTTTGAATATGTTTTGCTGCTTCTGTTTGTTGCTTCATGATGAATATTTTTTGCTGCTTCTGAATATGCTTGCTGTTTCATTATATTCATGGTTTTCTGAATCATTGTTGTTTTTGATTTTGAATATGTTTTGCTGCTTCTGTTTGTTGCTTCATGATGAATATTTTTTGCTGCTTCTGAATATGCTTGCTGTTTCATTATATTCATGGTTTTCTGAATCATTGCTGTTTTTGATTTTGAATATGTTTTGCTGCTTCTGTTTGTTGCTTCATGATGAATATTTTTTGCTGCTTCTGAATATGCTTGCTGTTTCATTATATTCATGGTTTTCTGAGTCATTGCTGTTTTTGATTTTGAATATGTTTTGCTGCTTCTGTTTGTTGCTTCATGATGAATATTTTTTGCTGCTTCTGAATATACTTGCTGTTTCATTATATTCATGGTTTTCTGAAGATGTTTTCTGGTCTTTGATTTTCTGATTTTCTGATTGATTTTCTGATTTTCTGGTCTTTGAATTTTACAAAAGACTGTTGTTTTTCAAAGGTGATTCTTGAAAGTGACAATATAGAAGTAATGGGTACCCTCAAACAGAAAATGTGTTTTAATTCTTGTTTTGGAACTTTTATTACTGATGTCATTTCACTTGTTAGAAATTTTAGATTTGTGGAATTTAGTCGTGTTAAGAGGGAAGGGAATAGAGTAGCTCATGAATTAGCAACCTTAGCTCTTACCACTCCAAATTGCATGTGGATGGAAGATGCCCCAAGCCATGTTCAGAACTTGGCTATGTTAGATGTCTTTCCTTTATCCTGAATGAAATTTCTTCTGTTTCAAAAAATGTATGGAAGAATACTATATGTATATGCTGCATATTTATGCTTAGGTGCTGACTCTACATAGCTTTCTTCTTGAAGTTTTGCTCTTTATTATGTGAAATTTTAAATTTTATTAAGTTAGAAATTATTAAATTTATATATTTATAATAATTTATTATTTAAAATTATTTTTAAATTTTTAATATTTTATTTAATATTTAATTAAACCGGTTGAATCCCGGTTGAACTCCGGTCGAACCAGTGAACCATTGAACCAGTGATTTCACCGGTTCTTTGACCGGTCCGGTTCTCGCAACCTTGGTTAATATAAATAATTATATATTTACGAGAAAATCGAGGAAGGCAACACTTTTTTTTTAAAATTTAGCCTTTTTTTTTTTACCAAAGATAGGAGACTCGAACCCGCAACCTCTTAATTGAGTATGGGGAGATTATGCCATTTGAGTTATTACTCATTGGCCAAAATTTGGAAATATAGGAGACTCGAACCCGCAACCTCTTAATTGAGTATGGGGAGTCTATGCCATTTGAGCTATTACTCATTGGCAAATTTAGCTTACTTAACTAGTAAAAAAAAATTAATTTTATATTATTAGATGTAATTTTACACTATTAAAAATACTAATAATAACTAATTAATAACTACAATAAATTACAAAATCTGATGACCTTCTATAACACTCTTCTTTATTTATTATGTCTAGTAATATAATTTGTTTTTATTTATATGA
>NC_029790.2:2271341-2272284 GCF_000816755.2 Arachis ipaensis | reverse complement strand
TTTATGTATTAATTATTATTAAACTTCTTAATATGTGACCATAATGAAATAATTAGAGAAGATATTGAGTAATTTCTCTACCAATTTACCATAGGCATGCTTGAAATAAAGAACAATTAGATTTCAAAATCATAGACTATTATATACCTATAACTAGTGGTCACTCATCATCAACCTTAGTACCATGATGACGATGAAGAAAATAGCGCAATCTTTTTTTTTTCTTTCTAAAGATATACATTTCGGCGTCGAACCTTAATTAAAATGGATTAGTGGAGTGACACGTGTGAGATGTGTTGGTCCCCCTTAACGTTGTAGTAATTATACAAATTTTCATGAGACAAGGAATGACGTAAAAACCAATTATACGATACCAAGCTAAGTTTTGAGACAAACAAAAATGAATTGTGTGAAGGAATCTTATTCCAATAAAAGAGACTTATGTGTATAAATGATGAAACCGGTGAAGCCAATAGGAGAGGGGGCCTAGCACTCCTTCCTAGTTTTGTTACATCATATACACTCACATATATAGTCCTTATTATTAGTAGCTATAATAATATATATCTATATGTTATGCACCTAACACAAGAAATTAAAATTGGGAAAGGAATATGAGAAGGAAAAGGATAAGAATATATGCGCCATTCAAGAACATGCACACTTCCTTTGAAATTAAAGGCCGTGTCAATGCCCTAATCATATCCACTATAATGCGTTTGGAGAGCGGATCATTTCCAGTAAAAAAAAATTAGATGGTGTGCAGTATTTAATCTAATTATTTATTTTTTTTTATTTATTTTTGGTCCCACTTATAGAATCAAAAGTGAGACATCACACTAAATTCTGTCAAGTATTAAAAAAATTGGAAAGAATCTATTTCTAATGCGTTTGCCCAATATTCCACCCTTTGCATTCATTTGTGGTTCTTCTAAATTGGCCA
>NC_029790.2:2264566-2271232 GCF_000816755.2 Arachis ipaensis | reverse complement strand
TATTATCTGATTTTTATATAAAAACATTTTTATACGAATAGTTGTTAAATTTTTTTCGGATTTTAGTAAAAGTGGTTTATTCAATTATTATTTAACAAGGCACACTAATATAAATGTGTGCCTTCGTTTTCTTAATTTGTTGAGTTTTGACTTGATTAAGCCAGTGCTAGTGTGCTACAAAAACCTTTCTTAAAGCTTCTTAATTAAGCCAGGGCAATAGGGCATGGTGTTCATGTTCACTACCCTCTTCTTCTCTTTGTTTTTGGATCATTACACAAACACAATCCACACTTCAATGCCCTTGGTTTGGGCTTAATGGGCCTTATACACAAGCTTTTTGGGCTAGACCATCACATATAGTAAAATATTAAAATTAATATCTCTAACCAAGTTGGGTTGGTCTAGTGGTTAGCTCACTAGTCCGCTTAAGCAAGTGTCGGGGGTTCGAATCCCGCCTTGTGCATGCAGCAACCCATTGGCCAGCGGCAAACCCTTAAATGGAGCTCAGTACCGCGACGGATTAGTCCTTGACCTGCCGGGTCAGGGGATACCGTGGGAAACCAAAAAAAAAATAAAATTAATATCTCTCAACCAAGTAGTTTTTTTTTTTACCAGAGATAAGAGACTCGAACCCGTAACCTCTTAAATTGAGTATGAGGAGACTATGCCATTTGAGTTATAATTCATTGGCCTCTCAACCAAGTAGTTGACCTACTGATTACTTTACTAATCTATTTAAATAAAGGATAAAGTATATTTTTTGTCCCTAAAGTTTGACAAAATTTTTAAAAATACTCCTAAATTTTATTTTGTTTCAATTTTATTCCAGAAGTTTTCAATTTGCATCAAATATACCCCTGACGGATAATTTTTCAAAAAATTTAAGACCAATTCAACAACAATTTCACAAAAACAACCATCAACACAAGCAAATCAAGCATAATTTTCATGCATTATTGTTAAATTAGTCTTAATTTTTTTGAAAATTTAGCCGTCGAAGATATATTTGATGCAAATCGAAAATTTTTGGGACAAAATTGAAACAAAATAAAACTTAGAGGTATTTTAAAAATTTTTGCCAAACTTCAAAGATAAAAAGGATACTTTGCCTTTAAATAAATATAGTTATAAAATACCAAATTAGAATTTGTATTAGGAAAATTTGTGCAATCTTCAACTCTACTTAATTTCTATTGGTAACAAGTTGTTTTTATTTATTTATTTTTGTTTAGGTTTTATATGGACTAAGTTTTTATCCGATTTTATTTTAACTCAAAAGTAATAAAATTTCGACAGGCCTAAAATTGGATAAAAATCTCAAAATATATCGGATCAATATTTATAATCAAATTTAAACTAAAATTAAACTCAATTTTACTCCATTCATGATATCTTTATTTTTAGAACACATTTTAGTTAAATTGTAAAAAAAAAAAAAAGTCAATGAATAGATCAAATGGTCAAATACCCAAGGCAATACCCACACGTGTCGTGAGGCTAGACGCTATGAATCAGCAACGATGCCATGCGCCTCGATTTTGCCATTTTGAGTTTTAAACCCAAAGAAAGGTTTTTGCCCCTTAAAATCCAATACACTGCTCGTTACTGTGTCTCATAAATTTCATTTCTTTTTCGGTTTTACTTACTTGTTCATTCCCTCGTTGTTCTTCTGTTTCCGTGACACTTCACCGAAGAAAAATGGGGCGAAAACCCAGTGCTTCCAAGAACTCTTCCATCGACAAGGTTCCCATTGCCATGGTACCCTCCAATCTTATGCTTTATTTTTCTGCTTTTGTCTTTTCTTCTTGTTATTTATTATTGTTATTATTTTAGTTTATTTTATGATTTTTTTTGGTGTAGTTCAGTAGTTTCCGTTTGCATGTACAACTTCTTGTCATCATTAGTTTGTTAATTTCTTTGTGATCATGGGAAGGTTCTTCTTTTTCCACCTCATTGTGTTGTCTGCACGTAACTTAGGGTTTCGATTTGGTTAGGGTTTATCGCCTTAGAAAGCGATAGTGAGCAAAGGAGGAATTTTTAGGACGAGGATTGAAAATGTGAGACCTTTCAGTTTGGGTTTTCATGCTTTCTTAGTTTGTTGTCCCCACTTCATACGTCACTGTGCAGTTTGACTGAGAAAAGTTCGCTTTTTTACCCCTTTTTCGTGCCATTAGGCGGTTTCACAAGCTTGTGGGAAACATGTCTAAACGTGTATATAGTATAGTAATGCAAAATATACTTTTTTTTTCTTTAATCCATGTTACTAACAACTATGGAATTCTATGATCAAATTAAGTGAGCTAATTGATCTTCATGTTGAGACATTTTACTCTTATTACTGACGTACCTTTAGTTCTCTTTGAAGCATGGAAACCCTTCTCTGGAGAGGGTGGTACCACAACCTTTCACTGGGAACATTACATCACCAGGGCCAGTAGACCCCCAGCTTGTAAACTCAAACTGCATGCGATCTCCACTGAGGGGTCCGAATCCCCCGGTGGATGAAGTTGTAATGCATAATGCAAGAACCCCGGTGCAACAGCAAGTGAACCAACCTTGGCTGCAAAAGAACACTATTTCATATACTAAGAAAAAATCTAAATCCCATAGTTCATATGTGAGGCGTTCTGAGCGCATTAAAAGTGCAGTTGTTCATACTGATAAAAAAATTCGTGGAATTCAATATATTGAAGATGGAGATAGTGAAAAAGATGAACCAGATGCTCAAATGGAACAAGTATTGTCTGAGCTAGGGCCACAAGTACAACCAGAACCAGAACCTGAGCATGAGCCCGAGCCTGAGCCCGAGCCTGCTGCAGAAAATTCATACTTGAAGAGTTTGGATGAAAAAGTTGAAAGTATCTTGCGGAGAATAGAAGCTCTTGAAAATTTAAAATTCAAGGTATTCTTAAATGCTGAACTTGGGCATGTATTACATTTTTCATGCACCTGTTTGTTATCTCTCTAGCTTATATACTAAACATGCAGGTTGATGGAAATGCTGGCCCATATGAAGCTCCATCTGCTACAACTAATGATTATCTGAGCTTGTATATTGAATCACAGAAGAAGGTCTATACTTAATTATTCTTAATGCAACCACTAAGATCCCCCATTTGGTTTTGGACTGATTTTTCTGTTCTTGTTATACATAATATACACAGGTTGAATCTTTGACTGCAAAGTTGGAAAATGCTCTTGGAAAAGTTGAAGTGGTATGATGTAACATTGCTCTGCTACATTATCATTTTAGTCCAGTTGTATCTTTAGTGTTTTTACTACAGAATGCATTATTATCCTAATCTCTTTGCTTGTAGAATCTTCTTCCCTATCTGTACAGCGCGACACATTTCAGTTCTTACTGTTGCTGGTTATTTAACCTCGTTTATGAAGAATGTACTGTTTTGAAGACCTGTCTTCTTTATGAGCATTTATCAAAAACTCTTATGTCACATAAAGGCACGAAAGCTTTAAAGGAATGCTTGTTTCCTTTTTTACTAAGCTTCTAGTTTAGGTTTGAGGAACATTACCTGAGATGGATGAAACAGTTTTCAAAAGAATTGTTCTTGTGATTGCTTCGTCTTGCTAACCCCACCTAAGGAAAAAGGAAAATGCATTATGAGTTTTGTTCTTGTTCTTGGGATTACTTCCTGCAATGCTTAGCTCTTAATGATGGTCCTCTTCTGTCATTAGTTTCTGAACATTTGGTACCAAGAGTATCAATCATCATAGAAGTTACAATAAAATTCTTAAAACTATTTTTCACCTATTTAATAGAACTTGTAGTTATGTTGAATGTTGATGTGCCTCTGATGTATAATGTTGGAATCTATGTTTTTGTAGTATGAGAAAGAGAACCAGGTTTTGACTGATGTTTTGGATAAGATGAAGGATGCCATTAATGCTTCTATGGTTTCAAATCTGTCAAAAGCTACTGAAGCGGCTGTGAATGCATCATCCCAAGCAATCCGCACTGCATGTTCAGCTAAAAGAAAGAGAGATGCTCAAGAAACTTGAAGGGACCTCACAATTATTCCTAGTGCAGCAGTACATTTGCTTGTACATCCTATAACCCTAGAAATAGACTAGCGTTTTAACCTGGAAATTATTGTCAAGTACTGCTTGAATTTCTATTGCCTAGTTTGATATGACTGTAATGTGTCTACTGTCCTTCCAGCTTTTATGAACAACTTCTGGGGTAATATACTAATATCTCCCGTTTTGAGGCTTATAACTCCCACAAGTTGTATTAACAAAATTGCAAAGTGCTTGTTGAATCTAGAGAAACAGATCATATTACAATCATCAGTTCATGTTAACATGCACCATCAATTTAAGAGAGTGAGATTTGCAAGAGGTTTTGGCATTGTGGAATTGGAGTTTATGTCTGTGGGCGTTTTAGAGTTTAGACATTTATGGTTGATTCTTGCATTCCCACGCTTTTGATATTAGTGTGTGCTTGTTCAGCATATGCAACAAGGTTTGAATATGAAACAGAAGGAAAGGGCCCATAGCTTAGCCCCAATATTCTCCGGTTAAAAATAATGATAATAATTTTTATTTATGTTGAAAACTGGAAATACAGGAATATTTGCAACAAAAGGTGGTGGGGTAGAAAAGTATTATTAAGAGGATAAAATAAATATTTATATTGGTTCAACAGTAAATCTTGGTTCCAAAATTTTCCTTCAGTGCTTAAAAGTTTTGGTCTACACTTCATCGTAGAACTCATCAAGTTTAGTAGAGAACTGAAAGGGATCATCACTTTTGGGTGTTGTTGGTTCTCTGCTTTTGTCATCATCATCACTTCTTGTCTCTTCAGCAATTGCTGGTGGTGATGAGAAGTCCAGGCACATTCCCTGAATAACATTCTCATATGATTCCGAAATGTCTTGAGAAGCTAGTTGGTGGTACTCCACAAGCTGGTGTAGGCACTGATTCTCCCTCACAAGGTTTGCATTCTCATTTGCAAGCCTTGACTTCTCTGCAAGTAGTGCTTCCAGCTGAAGCCTCACCTGTCAAAAAGGACACATTCTCCACAATATTAGTTTTGCTTTATGCATGTTCTTACAAATTATTATGAACATATATGTTATTACATGGATTAATTACTTACAAGATCATCTTCTTCTGGCCTTACACCTTTTGCGAATCCGTCTCGCAATCTCCTGTTCTCCTCTTCAAGCAGAACACATCTTTCTTGCATGAAGCTTAGATCTGACTTGATAGACTTCAACTCTCTTGCAAGTGAAGCTGCTTTGGTTGCCATTGACAGTGCAATCTGCACAGGGACAAATGAATAGTTATTATTAGCTTGGAACTAATTTGTTAAACCAACTTTAATTTAGATAAATTAGTGACAGAAAAATACCAACATTTTTGGCCCTCTTAATCATCCTATCTTTCAGTTGTTTTCCATCGCCAGCATTTTCTTCTGAGACATCATTGTGATCAAATTTCCTTTTTGTTCCTTGCTTTGACTCATCTATCTCTTTCTCTTCCTCCCCTGAACTCTCTTCTTTATTCCTTACTTTGTCAAACTTGCTATGGAATATATCAGTTAAGGTTGGTGGGTT
Organism: Arachis ipaensis; assembly: GCF_000816755.2. NCBI lineage: Eukaryota > Viridiplantae > Streptophyta > Magnoliopsida > Fabales > Fabaceae > Arachis > Arachis ipaensis. The sequence continues at coordinate 2,265,656 of NC_029790.2, read as the reverse complement.
TGCCAATTCTTTAGCACCCTGTTGAAAATTCAAACAGCTGGAAGCTTAAATATGAGTTGGTTCTTCAATTCAACACATAAAAGTTGTGATTTTTAAACACTGAATTCTTGTGAAAATACTATATCCGAGGAAAATTAACAGATAAGATAAGATAAAATACCTGCAAGGCATTGTCCAAATTGTTAGACAACTGAGAGAGAGTGTGGGCAACTGAGTCAAACCCTCTCATTAGTAACATGGAATCTTCCTTCATCCTCTTGGCTCCTTCATTCTAAATTAAGAATCAAAAACTAAGAAAAACAAAAGATACCCAATAACATTAACAACTGGAATCAAATCAAATCCAAATTCTAACCATAAGGGTTTGTTCCTCTTCCTCAGCCTTTGAGAATTTCCGGCGAGAATCGCCGCCGAGGAGTGTGTCAATCCTGCTCTGGAGAGTGCTCCAGAAGCGTTTATCAGATGAAGGGCTAAACACTGGTGAAGGAGAAGGCGAAGGTGTGTCCAAGGAGGTAGCCATTGTTGAAGAATGAGGAAAGTGAAGTGAAAGAAAGAATGGAACTGAGATAAGTGAAGTTAAGGAAAAGTTAACGGCTAGTTTTCAAAAGTGGTGGGTAGAAATTTAAACAATGGATGAGTTTGGCAACGTTCAGAAAATGTGATTTTCTTTACTTTTCTTTGTTTTTGGGCCAACTGAACCAGGCCTTATATTTGTTTTGTCATTATTGGGCCTTATTGTTTTATTGGGCCTCATTGAAAATATGCTTTTGGACTTACGGCGTTATGCTCAAGCTGGAAGATCCCCCATGACCAAAAACTAAAGGCAGAAGATCCTTGGAAAAAACAAAGGTGAAAATTTAGGTGAAGTTGATTTCATGTGAAGTTGATATTTGAGAGTTGTTAGATGAAAATTTAGTCAAATCAGTCAAATCATCTAACAACTCTCAGATATTAACTTTACGTAAAGTTGACTGCACCTTAGTTTCCACCAAAAATAAAATATCTCTTGAAAATCTTATAATTTATTAAAAATACTTCTTAACTTCTTATTAGATTTATACGTGTGAAAGAAAAATCAAGAGAATTCATC
>NC_029790.2:2262748-2264436 GCF_000816755.2 Arachis ipaensis | reverse complement strand
TAAATTAATATATTAAAATTTAAATTTTAATGTTTTATATAAAATTTTTTAATTAATAATATTAATTAACATGTACATAATAATCACATAAATTATTTATTCAATTAGCTTACGTAGAACAACCGGCAATAAAAAATCTGTTATTTAAGTTAATCCCGTAACCGATCAATGGTATGAAAGGCAGAGGAAATCGAGATTTTTGGTGAAATCGAAAAAATAAATTAAATACGTAAAATGTAAAATTTTAATTAGATTTAAATCATAAAATCGTTAAATTTAGTATAAATTTTGTAAAATCGATTAACTCATTTAAGATTGTAATATCGAAAAATTTTAAGAGTTAAATTGAGATTCTAACTGTTATGATAGTATGCCATAAAATGCAATAAACGTTTTTTATTTTCTATTTTTTAATTAAAAAATGTGAATGAATTATTAAAAATTGAGAATATACAACACCGACACGTTGCCAGTCTGTCCCTTCTCTCTCTCTTTCTTTCTTTCTTTCTTTTCATGCATAAAATATATAATTATGTATTAAACATGTCATAAGATTATGTGAAAATAAAATAAAAATAAAAGCATCGTATAAAATAAGTGCTACTAGCTAGTTGCTATATGGAATGGTACATTGGTAAATATTTTAAATATGTTTTATAAAAATGTAAGTTTAATTTGAATCTTTCTTTTCTCCTTTTTTTTTTTTCGTTTTTTAATTGGCTGATAGATATATCTAATCTACCTAACTACTTATTTTCCAAAAAAAAAAATTGCTAAATACTTAATCACTGTGATCATAGTCATAGTTAGGTTGATGAGAATTATCATTTATATATTATAATTTTATGATGAGAATGGAATAAAATCATGCCTCGAGGGACCCACATCCCTACATACCAAAGTTTATGATAAAATTAATATCATAAAATAAAAAAAACCTTATGCTATAGATGCACGTTATATGGTAAGTAATAACACGTTTAGGGGTGAGCACGGATAGCGGGTACTCAATTACTCGTCCGAATCCGAACTGAACCAATTAAATTGGTTCTGAAATCAACGGGTAATCGAATCCAACCCAAACTAAATCGATGACTTTTGTTAGTGATTGATTCGGGTATCGATTTTCGGATGCGGAATCCGAACCAACCTGCGAACCGATCATGATTTTAATGAGTTTAGTTTTTAATGTATTTGATATTTAACATGTTTGAATTATTTCTATTGATGTTACATGTTTATTGTACTTGTTGAGTTTTTAAAATAAAAATTTGGTTTTTTTTATGAATTTTAAAATCATCAGATACCCAATTACTCGAACCAAACAAATCCGTTCTTAATCGGTTTAGTTTGATTTGAGTACATGTACAAAAAAATGTAAATTTAAACCAAACTGAACCAATTATATTTTAATCAGTTCGATTCTAATTTTACCATAAATTCGAACCAACTCAACCCGTACTCACCCTAAACTCCTTACACCTCTTCGAGCATTGAAGAGATGAGTGCTCTGTGCACTTATTTGATGCGTTGACCAGCATTTCTCCACCAATAAAAATTGCATCTAATTAAAATCATATCATTATGTATCCGAAGGCTTATTAATTAGATTTTTAACAAAATCCTACCAAAGAATAGTTAAACCTAACTTGCACATCTCAAATGAAAACAAGTATTATATAGTATAC
>NC_029790.2:2261489-2262159 GCF_000816755.2 Arachis ipaensis | reverse complement strand
GTCATGAAAGGGAGATGTTTGGTTCACCTTCTAGCAAGATTATTTTTTTTTCCATAATTAATTTTAAATAAAAATGTCGGTGAGGTGTTACGTCCAGAATGATACATGTCCTCATGGCCATCGATCATATGTATTATAATTATATATATCGTGACAAACTATGATCATAACGGTAGGTCAAGGTTCTTAAAATTAAGCACAATAATAACGAGTGACGCACATGATTTCTCATTTTTAATAAATGCTTCTTCAATCTTCACACAACCTTTTTACAATCTATGCGTGATGTGTTAAATAAATAAAGTATAGGATATTTGTATAGGGTTACAGTTAAGGCCTCCTTTATCGTTATTACAAATGACTTTAAGCAATGTCCCATTAACTATGGCCTATCTTGCGGCGCAATTTATTACTATAAGGGAAGGGTTATGTTAATGTTCCTATAACTTATGGGGTGGGAATCACAAATCATTTTTTAAAATTTGCTATACTATTGTTTATTTTCGCAAATATAATTTATCTTATAGATAATGATTCCAACACAAAAGAATGAGAGAGAGAAAAAAGAAACTCCTTTTCCAATAAATTACTATGAGGTATCATATTACGACTTGGGGGAGGGAGTGTTTTTGTTTTAAAAAAAAAATTAATTATTCTATTAATTTCAATA
>NC_029790.2:2255738-2260718 GCF_000816755.2 Arachis ipaensis | reverse complement strand
TAATAATTATTGAATTTATAACTTGTATTATTTATAAAGTTCACTTCTTGATTCAAAATGGACTAAAATATTACATTTTCACTTTATTAGTTTTCTTATTTTGAAATAGCTTGAACCCATAATTTTACTAGGAATTAACATTTTTTTCAATTAATAATTAACTAACAAAGTAATAAATAGACAATAAAAGAGAGAAAAAAGTAAAATTTAAAAAATAAATAAGTATTAGTTATAAAGATAATTTTCTATAAGTCTGATCCATTTAACTAGTGATACTCTTGTGTTAGACAATATTTATACACAAACTCTCTTGTTAAAAAAAGGAAAAAATAATGGGAAAATATATATCTTTTTATGTGAGTAGATTAGCCTATACCACAATAATCCAGTCGGCTCTTTTTTCTGTGCATATGGAAGTAAAAGTAGTGATATATCTTAGAGGAGTGCTACACATACAAGTCTTTTTGACTTACAAGTCTTACAAGTTACTAGGCCTTTTAATGCGTTATTCAACGTTTCTTATTTTCAAAGTCTTTTTGACTTACAAGTCTTACAAATTACTAGGCCTTTTAATGCGTTATTCAACGTTTCCTATTTTCAAAGTGCTACGCTCAGAACGGTTCTTCTTCTTCCTCTTCCTCTTCCTCTTCCTCTTCCTCTTCGTTTTTTTTTTCGATTTTCATAGTTTCTGAAATCAAGCTTTGAAATCGTTTTGAAGAAGAAGAAGCAGCAGAAGATAAGGAGAAAGAGAAAGAGTTCTGAATTATGCAACGAATTTTGGGTGTATTTCTTAAATACTTTGGGTGTATTTTTTGTAATCCTTTGGTGTATTTCTGTAATTCTTTTGAAGATAATGGAACTTCAGAAATACACCCAAACGATTACAGAAGTACACCTAAAATGATTACAGAAATACACCCAAACGGTTACAGGAATTTACCCAAACAATTATAGAAATACACCCAAAGGATTACAGAAAATACACCCAAAGAATTTAAAGAAATACACCCAAAATTTGTTAAAATACATCTTATGCATAATTCAGAACTCTTTCTCTTTCTCCTCCTCATCTTCTACTGCTTCTTCTTCTTCAAAAACGATTTTACCATGAAAAATCGAAAAAAAAAAAAGATAAAACAGAGAGAAAGAACGTAAATGAAGAAGAAGAGGAAGACGATGAAGAAGAACGTGCAGAAACGAAAGAAAAGGAGAAGAAGAAGAGTAAGAGGAAGAGAAGGCAAGAAACGAAAGAAAAGAAGAAGGAGAAGACGAAGAGGAAGAAGAATGGTTCGAAGCGTGTTTTGAGCGTTAGTTTTAATTGAACTTGTAAGGCTTACAAGCCTTAATCGCTTGTATGCCAAGAATTACTCTATATCTTAATATTGTAATTTTTGATGTTTTTTAAAAGTGTAGAAGATACACAAATCGGAGAGTCCGATTTCTATACTTTAAATTTTTTAATTTTTTTAACAGAAATCCTTCGGTCTGATTTCTATTCTCTCACAAATTTCTCGGTCCAATTTTACAAATTTATCAGATCGATTTCTATATCCTCATAAATCGGATGGTCCGATTTCTATACTCCTCACAAATCGGACGGTCCAATTTTTATTTATCTAATTAAACGATTTCACATTTAAAAATAACACCCCATCAACTTACATTTTGAAAAAACACCGATGCTACTCCAATATCAAAAACAAAATCTGCTCCTTCAGTCACATTCACAGTCACAGTGGCCACCCACAAACCCCAACAAGGCATACACAAAATTTTCTTTTTGTGTGTGGATATTATTTATTTAGATTAGAAACCAAAAAAGGGTATTTTCTATTTTGCAAGAACACTTGTGGACCCACCAGTAGTATGCCTGGTTGAGAAGGCAAGTAAATAAAAAATATAAAATATAATAATTACTTTTTGATATATCTTGAAATATACATCTTATTTATTTATAAAAAAAAAACATCATATTAAGAGTACCAAAATAATAATCCAAAGAACACAACTCAACAAATATACGACACTTTAAGATTCGTAGCAGCTACTTTGATCAATGAACTTAGGTGCTATTGATATGGTATGGTTGTGCTGGATTGCATTACCGACACACTAAGCTTTAAAAAATTGAGAGAGAGAGAGAGAGAGAAGGTAGGGTGTTTGTGTTGTGTTGTGGTACTTTTGGGATAAGATAAAACCAAAGAAAAAACAAAGGCAAATCCTTTATTTGTGAGCACAAAAGAAAAAAGAAAAGCAGCATAGTGTGTATGGATAGATAGAAGAAGGAGGAGAAGATATTATTACTAACATTTCAAGAAGGGCACAGGAAAATGGTGAAGGTTTAGGGTGGTTGAGTTGTGTCTTCACAAGGTTACTGCTGCTACTATTATTGTCTTGGTGCTTCACCCTTAATGTAAGGAAAATCTGCCACCATCACCAAAGCTGGAGTCTTCCCTTCACAGTTTGTGAGTTTCTTGATTTCTTCTCTCTCTACTTTTCTGTTTTTCTTTTATGGGGAGTCTTGAGAGTATTGACCATTCCTATAATGAGTTTTGATGGGAATTAAGAACATAGCTCAAAGTTTCTATCTTTATTACAGGGTTGTGATGGGTATCTTTGGTGTAGTTTAGTTTAGTTTCTGGGGTTGTTAAGTTGAAGTAAAAGAAGGTAACTTTGTGAGATCTGGGGCTGGTTCCTTCCCAGCTAGGCAAATTTTGAGAGCTATATCCTTTTTTGTTGTTAACTGTTGTGGAGAGCTTGTATTGTGTTGACAGGGAGATAGGAAAATTCGTTGAATTAGATTGGATTTGTTGTAGTTATAGTTGTAGTTTGAGACAAGATTCCGGAGATCTAGGGGTATCTATGCTCTTTATGTTGCTAATGCTAGATTTCCAATCAATGGGGTTTGCTTAGATCTAACCAAACATGAAGTTCCCATGGCATGATTGAGACTATGTGAAGTTTGAAGTATGGTGCTGAAAATGGCAGAATGAGAGGTTGCTAATAGCTATTATATGATTTATTTGATATTGTGAAATTGAGGGTTAGGGTTCATGAATGGAGAAGAAGATGTTGAGAGAACTTGGTATTTTCTGAATTTCATGCTGAACATAACTATTTTTAACATATCACAAACTCAGCCCAATATATATTATTATCCTTTAGTCACATTTGTTCTAAGTTCTAATAATGTGTTTGTTTTTGTTGAGGTTGTTGATTTGTACCAAGAATTGGAAAAAAATGCATGTTAATAGGATTACCCTTTAATGGTTATTTTGTTTCGTTGCAGATTCGATATGGAGACTCTGGCGCTGGAAACCGAGGATGTAAGCTCAGATATCTACCTTTCGTTGGGACTTAAAGGAGTGGATAAAGGAGTAGGATTTCCAAGGGTTTTATCACTTCTTTCTTCACTTCTTGAGAGATCGGTTCAGAGGAATGAAACACTAATTGAGGCAAAGCATGTGAAAGATGTTGTTACTGTTTTTCATGGTTTAAGAGCACCTACTTTGAGTGTTCAAAAATATATCGATCGGATTTTCAAGTACGCAGGATGTAGCCCGTCTTGCTTTGTTGTTGCACACATATATGTTGATAGATTTCTTCAGCACACAGAGGTCAAATTGACTTCACTAAACGTGCACCGGCTTTTGATAACAAGCATTATGGTTGCAGCAAAGTTTATGGATGATGCGTAAGTGAGTTTGAAATAATAGACATTGGTCCAAGTAACATAAATAACATATAAATGGAAATGGAGAGAATATTATTGACTCTTGATAACTCAATTTAACTCATCTAGTAGGTTGAAAATGACACCAAGTAGTGTTTTAATTAAGCTCTCTGCTGTTTCTGCAGATTCTTCAACAATGCATACTATGCAAGAGTTGGAGGAGTAAGCACATCTGAATTGAACAGGTTGGAGATGAGCTTTCTGTTTGGGATAGATTTTAGGCTTCAGGTTAGTATAGGAACTTTTGGAAAATATTGTTGGCAATTGGAGAAAGAAGCAATCCAAATTGAAAGGCCTATGCAGGCTTGTAGAATCAAAGAAAACTGGTCAAAGTCAAACAAAGAGGATGCTACTTGTGCTTCCACAATTGCAAGATGAAAAAAGATATTTAAAAAAAAAAAAGGGTATCAGATCAGTGTATTATAAATTATAATGAATTAATCATTGTACTTCCACAATTAGCTGTGGCAAAATGAAATTTGAAGTATTTTCCCAAAGCTAAAGAAATGATTGGTATATAAATGTGTCATTAGTAATTCATCCAATTCTTTAATAGACACTGTTGTGGTTGGTAATGCATCATTTTCTGTGTCTTCCTTTTTTTATTTTATTTTTTTAATTGGTGTTGCATTTGATTGTAATTGAAAGGTTGTATTGGATGGAGATTGTGATTAAAGTTTATTATCCCTTACCATTTGGTAAGAGTTTCCACTAGTACTTATGGTGGTTGTGACCTGCATGAAAGCAACATCTCATCTATTTGATTAGGATTGTAATATTTGATGCTAAATTCCTTGGGAGATATTCTTATATTGTATGGTGTATGGTTCTTGGTTCCTCTAGGAGCATCTCCACCTCAACTTGGGTGGCCATTCAATGGTCAAATGTCTCACTCTTTCACTAGCATTTTTTCTAACTAGTTTTTTTTATTTTTATTACTACTATTATTATTACAATTTTATTGACAAAATTTCCTATGGCACTAGGTGATCAAATTTTTAAAAAGAGACGAATAAATAACAGCATTTATTCCTTCAAAATAGAAAGGAATGTCAAAGGCTCAAAGGGGTTCGGACAATTATAGGTTTTATGTTTCGTTAGAACCATATTAAATATACACTAAAATAAATCATTAGTGTAAAATACATATCAAAATATATATTTAAAATAAAATAAATTATATATATATTTATATATAAATATATCATAATTAATTTTTAATATACACGTAATATTTAAAATTTTTT
>NC_029790.2:2253924-2255568 GCF_000816755.2 Arachis ipaensis | reverse complement strand
ATCACTACAACATAAAATTTTAAACATGGTGAGGTAAAAAAATTAATTGAATAAATTATAACAATACATATTTTAGTTTAATATATGATAATTTTTTTAATTTCTAAAAAGCAAAACAAAGATATTTGAGTAAATAATGTACAATAGTTGAATGAATTCAACGAAAATTGTTATTTTTTTATTTAGTTTTACGGACAGAAAATGAAAAAGATAAATTATTAGCCTTATGAAAAAAAAAACATCAAAATTATACAATTAAATTAGTTACTTATAATGAATTACCAGCCATTCGTATTTTGAGGTCTAAGTAGAAAGAATGATCAAACCCAAAATATGTGGTGTGGCTTTAGAATTAGAGTATAAGCTTGGGAAGTGTAAGCCAACTAAATTCAATGGTAACAGCAGGAAGCATTCTTTGTTTGGTGTAACTTAAACTCTTTAATGGTGTTGTCTTTTTCAGAACATTCACCACCTTTGTCCTCCATTCATGTCATTCATAATCACCAAGGAGGATTGAATTCTAGCCCTGGAGATATTCTTACTTTCAATTCAAGCTTCACAAGAGTTCTGATTTCGAAAGCGGACACCACAACATCCATCATCTAGGAGGCCTCTCCAGTGCAGTCCAACCGAATTGTGAAAATTTCCATTAAATACTTGGAGTGCAAGCTTCTCTGCAAATCTGCAGTGTCATAAAAACATGTTCTAAATGAAACCAAAACTATGTATATTCTGAAGAGACACGCCTGTTCAACACGTTTTATCACATAAATGATAAAGGCAGAAACTCAAGTACAGTCAACTTCACGTTAAGTTGATAACCGAAAGCTGTTAGATGAAAATTTAATCAAATTAGTCAAATTTAGGGTTTCTTTTTTGAGCTAAAACTTCAAATTTAGACAGAACAAATTAGTTGTATAATACTATTATTCGTGGGTAATCTTGTTTTTTAAACTATTAGCACTTGAACAGAACATACTGCCATTTTCCTCTAGGTGAGTTTTATTTTAGTCACTGGATGGGACTAGTTCTTATATTACTGGAAAATTTAAAATAAATTAAATGGCAGTCATGTGTTTTAAACCCTAAACCCTAAATCCCCCAGCTGTTGAACACTGATAAAAGTTCAGACTTAAGTACTCAACGTTAGAAGACATTAATTTCAACTTAAACAGAATACAAGTTCATGAACAATTAAGAAATTGTTTTCAATTTTCAAAACACTTAAATTAAGTAAGTTCATTTAAGTTACATGGAGATAACTCAAGCATTGCTCCGAAACTGGTCTATTGATCAACAATAGAGAATCCCCCGCCCCCAACCAAAACAAACAAACAAACAAATTTGCCTGTGGATGAGTTGTGGACATTGGAATTCTGCCATCTCGCACCTCAATGACAACATCCATCAACCTAAGTTGCTGCTTGAGTTCTTTCTCTGCTTTTGCAATATGACCAGGAAACCACTGCCCAATTAACCCTCCACATAGAATTAGCTACAGCAACTAAGCTTATACATAGGGCAACATGAATTCAAAATAAGAATAGGGGTGGCAACGGGCGGGTAGGGGCGGGTTTTTGCTCTACCAGACCCCGCCCCGCTTTATAATAATCCGCATAAAACCCGCCCCGCTCCTACCCGTGG